>NC_016091.4:12801023-13010061 GCF_000004515.6 Glycine max
TTACTTTATGTACCTTAAAACCATTATTTTAATTAAAAAATTATTTTTCCTTATTTATTTAATTACAAAAATCTCATTATTTTCCCAAAACTCTATTTATTTTTAAATAAAATCCTTTTTAATTTATTTTACAAAAAAATGGGTGTTACATTTTGCATATAAATACGTATGGAGTTATTGTTTGCTTTATTTTGTTTTAGGAAAATATATGCATAAGTTTTTACTGTATGATAATATTGACATACAACCTGGAGAGGTGACAAAAGATGTTGAAAGAACCTTGAAGATCAAGATAAAACAATTGATAGATCAAATCCACATGGAATAGGGGGAACATTTAAAGTAAGGCCTTGTTTATTTAATGTTTTCAAAAATATTTTTCTATTTGTGGTAAATTAAAATCACATGTTGTACTTGCATGCAAAAGTTTTATTTGTCTAAGAATAAAAATGAAATTATGAGCTAGAGATCTTGATTCCAATTTTTGTTATTAGCCATATAGATAAATCCTTAATTCACATGCTTAATTACATGTTGAGTAAGATATATGGAAATCTTGTTGGACCTCATTATGTTTTCTGTACTTAGGAAACAAAACCTTTATCATTATCACAAAAGATGTTTAAATTAAATTTATACTCATTGGGCATCATTTTTAATCTTTACTTAAATGGTTGAAGTTGTTGAATCCTCATCCCTAGTTTTAATTATGACAAACCATCAACAATGAAAATTGAAAGGATGATGGCATTAAGTGATGACTAACATTCTGCTTATGTGTTTCATTGTTTATTACTTTAAGAAGCAAACATGTTCTTTCATTTTGAGATACTTGTGATGCTCAAAAGGGTTCAGAGAACAACTAACAAAGTTGAGAACTCGAAAGAATTCTTGAAGCCCATCAGAACGATGAAGTGTGCTTCCCTCTAAGTACTTAGTATTTGGCAAGATACTGAACAATAAGGCCTTACATAGAAAATTCATTAGAGGCTACATGAAGAGCATTATGAATTAGAATGAAGCTGTCTAGAGTCTGCATCAGAATGAAGACTATGACTTTGAGTTTCTGAACATTAGGATGATTTAGAAAAACTCAGAATGCATCAGTTGAACAAAATCAAAAGACTAAAGTTTGACAGTTCTTCAACTTCTATATATTGTTAATCATTGTAGGCACACTAGAAAGGAAGAACCAACTGTATAAGAAGTGCACGATTGTTGAATGATGAAGTTGTCCATGACAATCACTAATGAGAAGTGTTAGAATGAAAGATAGAAGAATACTACTCAATCTAACCTTGGACAAAACACTAACACGCCAACAAACTAAACTTCTACTCAATCTATATGAAGTAATCAACCTCAGAATGCTTTGAAGTTGTGTAAAAGTGTTAAGAGAGGTGAAGCTGCACTACATCAGAATGAGATATCAATATGAACTTCATCAGGGAATTCATCAAAGCATGGTTTCATTCTCAACAAACATTAGAATGGCTATTCTAATGGTTTTACGAAATAAGAACCTCAGAATGAAACCTTAGAATGGTTTTGTCTATTGTCACATCCTAATAGTTGGAAAGTGCCTTTACATTCTCCAAAAGCTTGTCAGCTATGTGGAGCCCATCCAATGGTCTTCTTGAAGGATTCATGAAGCAATTTCGATGGCTATAAAGAACAAGTTGAATCATTCCAATTCTCCAACACATTGTGCTAGATTTCTTATTGAGAAATTTGTGTTTTAGCTTCAACCCTCTCTATGAGAGTGAGCCATTTTTGTATTATGCTTTAAAAGCTTGTAATAATCATATATAGAATTGTGAGATTTAGTTCCTAAGTGGAATCCTGTTGTGAAGAGAAAATCTGTAATCTGTGCGGTTGGATCACAGACCCATTTTCTGTAAAGTCCAACAATGGCTAGAAGAAGAGAAATCCAGTAGTATAGCTGGTCTAGCAAAGGCTAGGTTTGAAGTCTAGTGGAGAATTAATAGGTTGTAGAAATTCGCTAGTTTGTTGGTCCAGTTGTGAATTGGTTGTGTTAGTGAAATCTTATTTTTAATAGTGAGGACTGGACATAGCCAAAGGTTAGGTGATCTAGTATAACAACCTCTATGCATTCTTTCCATTTGTTTTTCTCTACTTTGCTTTGTATAGATCTGAAAACTGATTTTGACAAAATCATTAAATTTGTTATCTTTCCATCTTAAAAATATAACTAAACATTGTTTTACCAAATTTTTTTATTAAGCAACTATCTTCGAAACAAAAGTCTTAAACTACAAAAGAATTGTTTTTCTAGAACTGCTGCATTTTATTTTGTGCAACTAATTTTCATTCTAAGCTTAAAACAACTTTTCATTCTAAACTCACTTATTCTGAACTATCATTAGAAAGCTTTTGTTTTCAAAAAACATTTAAAAAAATTTCAAAACCCCAATCCAATCCTTTTTTTGTGGTATTTATATAACTTCAAAAGTTTCTATATTCTAAAATTATTGTCACTTTTGAATATATTAGGAATACACTTGAGGAATATGGATCTACTGAGGAGTTGCTGAGTATCATTAATGGGTCTATCAAGTCTACCAATTCACAAATTCAGGTAATCGACAATAACTTATGGTTATAATTATATACTTGATGTTTTTTTTTATTTCTAATTAATTATTCTAAAAATAAGTTACACCAAGGATATTTTTTGCAACCATTATTTTTGGGAGTTTTTCCCCCATCAAAATATATGTGCAAGAGAGGTGTGAAAAACTCAAGGCAAATAATATGGGGAGATGTAGACCAATATTCTAAACATATTAAATGTAGAGGATGTGAATCTTATATTGGAATATGTTTGGAGAAGATAGAGATAACAATAATGTGAAAAGTCATCGATAAATGTAATATAATACTTTTCATCGCCCCAAGATGGAACGCCAAAGGGTCCAAAAATATCACTGTGTATTGATCATAAAAGTTCATTACTTCTTGTAATAGAATTCTTTGATATTTGTTTGGTTTGCTTTCCTTTAATGCAATCCAAACATATATCCAAGTCACCAAAATCCAATTGAGGAAAAATTGCATTTTTCATTAACCTTGCTATCCTTTCTTTGGATATGTGACCTAATCTTTGATGCCACAAATAAGCATAACTATCATCATAAACATTCTTCTTACTACCAGCATCACATTCAACATTAAACAAGGATTCCATAAACTTTACATCAAGATTGAAACAGTACAAACCATATATTAAAATATCAAATCCATAATAGTACATATCCTTAAACAAAGAAAATACATTGTTTTCCAATCTTGAAACTAAAACCTAATTCATTACACTTTGCAACAGAAACTAAATTCCTAGCACATCCAGGTACATAAAGACATCCTTCCAAATCTACATGACACCCAATGTTGACGATTAATTTGAAAGTCCCAATGGCCTCTATTCATGTCTTCATTTTGTTTCTTTTGTAGAGAAACTTTTCAATTCCTCTTATGGTTTGAATCGAAAAAAATCCTTGCATAATATGTGACACATGAGTAGTTTCTCCTGAATCAAGCCAACATGCATTATAAGGTACCTTGACAAGATTGGATTCAAAATTTACAGGTATATAAAATATACCTTTCTTTTCAACTCATTTCTTTCTTTTTGGACAATCCTTCTTGAAGTGTCATTCTACTTGTAGAAGTAGTACTTCTTCACTTTATGGACTCGTCCCTCTTTAACCTTTAATTGGGATTTGCCCTTGTCCTTTTTACTTGGCTTGCTCTTACTTTTACTAACTCCATTGTGAGTCATGATATGAATCGAGTTGTCCTTCATTTTCTTTAATCTCCCTTCCTACTGAATTAACATGGCCTTAATTTCTTGAAAATTCCATTTTTCCTTAAGAGTATTATAGTTCACTTGAAAATGGACAAATTCAGCACGAAGAGAATTCAAAATAATTTGTACGAAAAAGGACTTACTCATTTGCATTCCCATGAAATTCAACTTTGCTTCCATATTAGCCATGTAGAAGCAAGGCTTCTTGGTGAATGTGATTCAAAGGTGTTTTGATGATAACAATGATGACAACAAAAGATGATGACAAAGGTGATGAACAAAAAGCTCAAAGATCAAAGAACATCTCAAGTGAATCAAGAACAAGTCAAGAGTTCAAGAATCAAGGAGAATTCAAGACTCAAGAAGAAAGCCTAGAATCAAGAATCAAGATTCAAGATCTCAAGAATCAAGATCAAGATTCAAGACTCTAGATTCAAGAATGAAGAAAAGACTCAATCAAGATAAGTATTAAAAAGTTTTTTCAAAACTTTGAATAGCACTTGAGTTTTTGACAAAAACCTTTACCAAAGAGTTTTTACTCTCTGGTAATCGATTACCATATTGTTGTAATCGATTACCAGTAGCAAAATGAGTTTGAAAAAAGTTTTCAAACTGAATTTACAACGTTCCAATTATTTTCAAAAGGCAGTAATCGATTACAATGTTTTGGTAATCGATTACCAGTGCCCTTGAACGTTAAAACTCAAATTTAAATGTGAAGAGTCACATCCTTTCACTCAAAAGCTTTATGTAATCGATTACACTTATTTGGTAATCGATTACCAGTGGCTGTTTCTGAAAAATCAAAAGATGTAACTCTTCAAAAAGGTTTTGACTTTTTCAAATGGGTTTTAAGTTTTTCTAAAAGTTATAACTTTTCTGAATGGTTTTCTTGACCAGGCATGGAGAGTCTATAAAAGCAAGGCTTTGTTTTACATTTCGATAATCTTGAACACTTATTTCAGACAATCCTTTACAAGCCTTGAATCTCTTTGAACTTCTTCTTCTTCTTTGTACCAAAAGCTTTCTGAAGTTTTCTGGTTTTCGAAACCTTGAAAACTTGTGCTATTCATATTTTCAGTCTCTTCTCCCTTTGCCAAAAAGAATTCGCCAAGGACTAACCGCCTGAATTCTTTTTGTGTCTCTCTTTTCCCTTTTCCAAAAGAACAAAGGACTAACCACCTGAATTCTTTTGTGCCTCCCTTCTCCCTTGTCAAAAATTCAAAACGACACAGTTTGAGAATTCTTTTGATTCTTCCCTTTCCCTAATACAAAAGTGTTCAAAGGACTAACCGCCTGAGAATTCTTTTGTATCCCCATTCACAAAGTATCAAAGCTTTAACAGCCTGAGATCTTTGTCTCAACACATTGGAGGGTATATCCTTTATGGTACAAGTAGAGGGTACATCTACTTGGGTTTGACTGAGAACAAGAGAGGGTACATCTCTTGTGGATCAGTTCTAGTGGAGGGTACATCCACTAGGTCAAAGAGAACAAGGGAGGGTACATCCCTTGTGGATCTTTGCTTGTAAAAGGATTTTTACAAGGTTGAAAGAAATCTCAAGGACCGCAGGTCGCTTGGGGACTGGATGTAGGCACGGGTTGTTGCCGAACCAGTATAAAAACTCTTGTGTGTTTGTTTCCTTCTTCCCTACTCTTTTACTTTCCGCTGTGCATTTAATTTCCGCTTTTACTTTCTGTTAAGTTTTCTCTTCTACTCCTCATTCTCTTAACAATTTAGTAAAAGCCTTAAAAGAGTCATTTTTAATTAGTAAAGGTTTAGGAATAATTAATTCAACCCCCCTTCTTAATTATTCTGAGGCCACTCGATCCAACAAGCCATTTTTGCCATGTGATCATGTAGAATGACCTCCTCAAATCCCTTGTTTCCTGAAGGAAACTCCATTCACAGACCACCCATTTTCTATGGAGAGGGTTACCATTATTGGAAAACCCGCATGCAGATATTTATTGAAGCCATAGATCTAAATATATGGGAAACATTAGAATTAGGACCACATATACCCACTATAGTATATGTAAGCACAAGCACTACAACCCAAAAACTGAGAGATCAATGGACAGAAGAAGATAGGAGAAAAATCCAGTATGATCTCAAAGCCAAAAATATCATCACTTCAGTCCTAGGGATAGAAGAATACTTTAGAGTATCAAATTGTACTAATGCCAAAGATATGTGGGATACTCTCCAGTTAACCCATGAAAGAACCACAGATGTAAAAGGTCTAGAATAAATACCCTTACCCATGAATATGAATTATTTAGGATGAACCCAAATGAAAATATCCATAGTTTGCAAAAGAGATTTACACATATAGTAAACCATCTTGCATCCTTAGGAAAAATCTTTCCCAATGAAGATTTAATTAATAAAGTATTAAGATGTTTAAGTAGGGAATGGCAGCCCAAGGTAACTGCTATTTCTGAAAGCAAAGATCTATCTTCCATGTCTCTTGCCACTTTGTTTGGTAAATTGCAGGAACACGAGATGGAACTTCAACGCATCAATCAGAATGAAGAAAATGACAAAAAGAAGAGAAGCATAGCCCTTAAAGCCTCATCTTCAATGCAAGAAGAAAACGAAGAAGAAGATTCAGATGATGAAGAAGATTTTTCTTTCTTTGTTAAGAAATTTCAGAAATTCATCAAGAAAAGAAGAATTGACAGGCGTCAGGATTTCAATAATGGAAGAAAATCACAAGATGATTCTCAAGTCCTTAGGTGCTAGAAATGTAATCAAATTGGTCACATCAAGGCCAACTGTCCGTCAAATGAAGAATGGCCGGAGAAAAGTGAAAAGAAAAGATTTGACGATAGAAGAACTAAGAAAGCATACATTGCATGGGATGACAATGATTCATCCGATGGTTCAAAAAAGGAGATTAATCTTCTAACCAAAGATTATGAAAGTGACGAGAACATCTCTCAAGGATAAAAAACAAGGAGAAAAAGAATGATCCTCATCTTTGAAGATCTAGACAATTCAATCCTGAAAAAGGTAATATCAAAGCCATTATCTTATTAAAATTTCTCTTAAAGTTGAAATTTTCATTCAAACAATTTGATTATGATGACTAACAATTCTTTATTTGTTTGTTTTTTGATTGTTTGAAATCATGAGTATATTTGCTTGATTGATTTCATCATATTTGCATGAAATATTCATTCATTTATTTAAGTATAAAATCAATATTCTTCATACTTGTGTTTTGATTGTTTTTGATAAAATTAATTATCTTCATGTGTTTTAAATATTTTTTGCATGACATAATATGTAAATTACATGATTGAAAATTATTCATAAAGTATTTTCAAATATAGTTTTCAAAAACTTCTTCTCTCCTAGAAAGCATTCTATTTTTTGTCCTTCTGGCTAAAATAACCACTGGTAATCGATTACCATAATAGTGTAATCGATTACAAGCAGTTATTTCTGGCAAAATTACTCTCTGGTAATCGATTACCATATTGGATTAATCGATTACGATGCGTCCCTGCACCTATATATTCAAATTTCAAATTCTGAAACCTGCAACCTTTCACTCTCTCGAAAACCCTCGCCCTCAATTTTTCCTCCAGCCATATCTCACTCAATTCTTGTCCAAATCACTCCCCGCAAAGCCCAAACTTCATCTTTTGTCAATCTCTTTCATTTGAACCGATTGAAATCCCGAAAAACTCTTCAAATGGCGGAACCATAAAAAAAGCACAAAGGAACTTCGAGTCGGAGTCAGCGGCATTTTGGGTCACAGGAAGCTCCAATTCCTCCCTCCATTCCCTCTGGGTCATTATTCTCATAAGAGGAACAGCATATACGGTACACAAATCTATTTTCCTCTTGTTCCATTGTAGACCCAAAATTCATAGATATGGAGTTCTTCTCAAATGAGAATTTTGAATGCTTCCAAGCATTTGAAAACTTCAATCTTATTCCATTCATGTCCCTGAAATTACCTGTTTATTCTGAGTTAGTCAAAGCTTTTTATTCAAATTTAGAAATTCATGAAGATGTTCTAATGTCTGAAATCTATGGGATTAAGATGGTCACTGACCAATCCCTATTTTATGATTTAACAAAATTGCCTAGTGAAGGTGTGCCTTTTGAGGGTGCACTGATTGATGAATGGAAATTCGATTTCTCTGTGCATGATGCCCGCCGGTTGGTTTGCACCAACCAAGCGGATATGACCGGAAGGCTTCTTGCCGGTTCATTGGCTTTTGAAAGCCGCATCCTCCATTATCTTATAGTTCGCGTTTTGCTTCCTAGATCTTCAAACCTTGCCCAGGTTTCTGAAGAAGACCTCATTGTCATGTGGGCCTTTCATAAAGGTCTACAAATTGATTGGGCACATCTTGTTAGATATCGCATGCATAAGGCATTGCGATTGAATGCCCCATTACCTTATCCTCATCTTGTTACCCTTTTCCTTCAACACTTCAACATCCCTCTTGATTCTGAACCTTATGTTCCAATCAAGAGATCATTCCTTATAGGCGCTTCAGTCATAGCATCCTTTGGATATGTTAAAGAGCATGATGGATCTTGGATAAAGAAGGGTGCTAGAAATGTTGGTGAAGAAGGACATGAGGGAGAAGATTCATCTCTTCTTTCTAAGATATTGGAAAGGTTTGATGGTCTTCAAACCTTTTTTAGTGAGAGGTTTGATACTTTGGAACTGCAAGTGAATATGCGCTTCAATGAAATGGAGTCAAGAATGACTAAGGTTGAAGAAGATGTATCTTACATCCGGTCAAGCTTTGATCTTCCACCACCGCCGCCATCATCATCATAGACTTGTAATTTAATATTAGTACTTTGATTTTCAGCCTTGTATTTTGGCTATATTATTATACTATTTGAACAATTTACTATTTCTCTATTTGCATGGTATGTTTGAACTAATATTAAGTATGTTATTTGACTATCAATTTACTATTTCTCTATTTGCATGGTATGTTTGAACTAATATTAAGTATGTTATTTGACTATGTGGAGTTTATAATTTATCTATGCATGGTTGTTTGCTTCATGGTTTCATGGTTCTTGCTTCTTGCTTCATGATTTGGTTGATATTTTTTTATGAACATTGTATGGATTAAATTTATTTGATACGCACTTTGGCTTTTTGTTGATGCCAAAAGGGGAGAGAAATGGGATTAAATCAAGAGTTCACATGAGTAATCAACTTATTTTTAAGATAAGCATAAATTCAGAAACAAAGGGGGAAAATTTATGAGAGTGGTCGACTAGGAAAAAGTGTGCGTGTGTTTCTTGATTTATGAAGTTGTCATCATCAAAAAGGAGGAGATTGTAGAAGCAAGGCTTCTTGGTGAATGTGTGTCGCAACCTACCCTTCGGCGGGAGGGCGACGCGAGACTCGCGGGATGCGTGTTCCACGAAAGGAATACGCGCGGAGTCGCCACCAACGTTTATTTGAGGAAAACGTCGGAAAAACCGGAAAAGACGCGATCTACGAACTTTTAAGTGAAAGGTTCGGGAGTTGTATTTACGCGCGGGGAAGGTATTAGCACCCCACACGTCCGCCCCAAGGGACGGCAGCCTTTAATCGAATGTGCAAACATGACTTTGATTTTTTATGTTCCCTTTTTATGTCTCTATATCCTTTATACCCTTTTTATATTTTCTCTTTTTGTGGTCGACAAGGGTGTTTCCCTTTGCTCCTACGTATTCCTCAATTTGGGATGAGAAAATCAGACCTACGTAGTTCTTTTTTATCAAGTGATTCTTTTTTACTTTAAGAGGTGATCATTTTAAGGCGTTGGACCTTAAAAATGATCCATTTTACTTAGTGAGAAAATGAAATGACAAACTTCAAAAGCCTATTTTTATGGACGAGCTTGACTAGGCGAATTGATTTTAGCCTTTAGTTTCACTTTAGTTATTAATCAATTCGATTAAGAATGAGAAATCCCAAAGAGAAAACGTCCGATTGATTTTCCGCTTTATTTTACTAAAAGACGTTTTTTTGATTGTTTATATTATTTTTTACCTCTTTTTGATTTCCAACGTGGTTACGGCACGACCGAACGGTCGGAATTTATTTTAACCGAAGTTAAAGGATAATACAATTCAAACGTTCGGTGGAAATTTATTTTATTTTTAAGTTAAGCGAGAAATGACTTAAGTAAAATGGCTTAAGCACGTCAACAGGGGGTATAAAAAGTAAACAAAACGAGAATAAAAATGCACGAAACACAATGCGGACCACTACGGGTACATAGAATGAATCGAAAAGCTTGGTTCGAGGTACTTACCCGTTGAAGATCGAAGAACGATGAAGAACGAATGAAGAACGTCGAAGAACGGTCGAAACCTTCGCGAAATTCTTCACGGAAAACGTTACGGAAACGTTTCGGAAGCGCCTCGGCTTAGATTTTCTTCACGGAAACAATTTTTCCAAGCAAATTCGAAAGAGAGAGAAGTGCCTAAGGGGCTGGACCCTTTCCTTCTTGCTTTCCTCCCCTATTTATAGCAAAATAGGGGAGGTGGTTGCCGCCCAGCTCGCCCAGGCGAGCTCAGCTCGCCCAGGCGAGCAGGGTTGCTTCCTCCAGAAGCAACCGCCTTCTGGAGGAATATTCCAGAGGGCCCAAGTGGGCCTGGGTGCTATTTGCACCCCCATTTTTACTAAGTACACCCCCCTCTGCTGGTTTTTGGTGATTCTTTTTTCGTAAAGTTACGGAAACTTACGAATTTCGTAACGATACTTGTTTTCTTTCCGTAATGTTACGGAACCTTGCGGATTACATAATCATCCCCTTTTTGACTTACGGAATGTTACGGAACCTCACTTAATTATGCAACGATGCTTCCATTTGATTTCCGGTGTGTCACGGAAACGTACGGATTGTGCATCAATATTTTTTTGGTTTTTCGGCATGTCCTGGAATTTCACAAATTGCCTAATGATGGGTGCCAAGCACCTCACGAGGACCAAAGAATGGTCGCACGTCATCGAGCAAAGGTCCCCGGACGAAATTAGGGTATGACAGTTGCCCCTCTTTACTTGTCTTTTATTGGAGATAAAAGGAAAGTAAAGATAAGACACTAATTTCGTTCCTCTCGATTTGACGAGAGTCGCAGGTGACCATAAAATCTCCACATGCAAATGACTCGTTGTTCCCAAAATTTCACAAATTGCCTAATGATGGGTGCCAAGCACCTCACAAGGACCAAAGAATGGTCGCTTGTCATCAAGCAAAGGTCCCAAAAATCAGTGTATGACACTAATTTCGTTCCTCTCGGTTGACGAGAGTCGCGGGTGACCGTGACTTGTCGTTCCTAGGATTTCACAAATTGCCTAATGATGGATGCCAAGCATCTCACAAGGACCAAAGAATGGTCGCATGTCATCAAGCAAAGGTCCCCGAAAATCAGTGTATGACACTAATTTCGCTCCTCTCGGTTGACGAGAGTCGCGGGCGACCATGAAATTTCCGCATGTAAATGACTTTGTTGTTCCCGGAGGAACAAAAGGTGCAGAAGACTGTGTCAGCCCCTGCATGCCATCAAGCGTTCTGTCTTACAGATAGCAAAAGAATGTTTATACGGATAACCACTTGGGTATTTCCGCGTATCATCGGGCCCGCCGCCTCTGGATGATACAAGGGTGCAGAATGACCAAACTTGGTCTCTGCTTGTCATCGGGCCCGCCGCCTCTGGATGACAAAAGGGTGCGGATAACCGTAAGGTATCTCCGCGTATCATGGGTGCAGAATGACCAAACTTGGTCTCTGCTTGTCATCGGGCCCGCCGCCTCTGGATGACAAAAGGGTGCGGATAACCGTAAGGTATCTCCGCGTATCATGGGTGCAGAATGACCAAACTTGGTCTCTGCTTGTCATCGGGCCCGCCGCCTCTGGATGACAAAAGGGTGCGAATAACCGTAAGGTATCTCCGCGTATCATGGGTGCAGAATGACCAAACTTGGTCTCTGCTTGTCATCGGGCCCGCTGCCTCTGGATGACAAAAGGGTGCGAATAACCATAAGGTATCTCCGCGTATCATGGGTGCAGAATGACCAAACTTGGTCTCTGCTTGTCATCGGGCCCGCCGCCTCCGGATGACAAAAGGGTGCGAATAACCGTAAGGTATCTCCGCGTATCATGGGTGCAGAATGACCAAACTTGGTCTCTGCTTGTCATCGGGCCCGCCGCCTCTGGATGACAAAAGGGTGCGAATAACCGTAAGGTATCTCCGCGTATCATGGGTGCAGAATGACCAAACTTGGTCTCTGCTTGTCATCGGGCCCGCCGCCTCTGGATGACAAAAGGGTGCGAATAACCATAAGGTATCTCCGCGTATCATGGGTGCAGAATGACCAAACTTGGTCTCTGCTTGTCATCGGGCCCGCCGCCTCTGGATGACAAAAGGGTGCGAATAACCGTAAGGTATCTCCGCGTATCATGGGTGCAGAATGACCAACTTGGTCTCTGCTTGTCATCGGGCCCGCCGCCTCTGGATGACAAAAGGGTGCGAATAACCGTAAGGTATCTCCGCGTATCATGGGTGCAGAATGACCAAACTTGGTCTCTGCTTGTCATCGGGCCCGCCGCCTCTGGATGACAAAAGGGTGCGGATAACCGTAAGGTATCTCCGCGTATCATGGGTGCAAAATGACCAAACTTGGTCTCTGCTTGTCATCGGGCCCGCCGCCTCTGGATGACAAAAGGGTGCGGATAACCGTAAGGTATCTCCGCGTATCATGGGTGCAGAATGACCAAACTTGGTCTCTGCTTGTCATCGGGCCCGCCGCCTCTGGATGACAAAAGGGTGCGAATAACCATAAGGTATCTCCGCGTATCATGGGTGCAGAATGACCAAACTTGGTCTCTGCTTGTCATCGGGCCCGCCGCCTCTGGATGACAAAAGGGTGCGAATAACCATAAGGTATCTCCGCGTATCATGGGTGCAGAATGACCAAACTTGGTCTCTGCTTGTCATCGGGCCCGCCGCCTCTGGATGACAAAAGGGTGCGGATAACCGTAAGGTATCTCCGCGGGCTACCAGCTCTTGAGTCATGGCAACAAAAGGCGGTGTGGTCGACAAAAGCGAGGCTCTTGCTCCTACGTATCCTCCAATGAGGAATTCAGACCTACGTAGTTCTGGATAACTTGTGAGACTTGAAAAAGTCTCGGTGTTTTCTCCACTAAAACGCAAACATGCTTTAAAGAGACAAATATTCCAACTGATTTAGAGCAGCATATGCTTTTTGAGTGAAAAACAATGCGTCTGCCGGGGAAGGAGAGTCTGCTGATGAAATCTCCCATAACCATAAATGAGATTTTGGATGTTAGCATTTCGTTTCTAAATGACCATTTAGAGGAAACACTGGGTTCGACAAAAATAGAAGAAATCCACTCAAAGTGTATCAATCTCGCACAGGTAAGTGTTTCATCCTAATTCCGAACCATAGATATGTCATGACTTGACTTTGCAAATTCTTTCCTATCAAATCAAAAATTACATGCGTGATCATGGATCAAATAGGACTTCCCTTGGGAATGGGTTCTTTTGGTGGTTTCTTCTTTCGGCTTTTGTGTATTTTTGGCTTTTGATCTTCCTGGCTTTTTCTTTTTCTGTTTTTTTTTTGTTTAGTGCGGGGCGAGAAAAAAAAGGGTCGCTAGCGCACGGGATTTTGGTTGGTAATTAAAAGGAGAAGACCATTTTAGGTCGTGGTTTCCTTTCCTTCCTTTTTTGTTCATTTGGTGACAATTCTGTATTGTTCAGATATTGTCCGGTCCAAAGACCTCTCTGCACATTTCTTCTGTTTTCTTTCGATCCTTGATCAGGAGCTTTCTTTCCTTCTTTTCTCTTTTTTCTTTCTCCCATTCTTTGATTGGGAATTTTCTTTCTTTTCTTTTTGCTTTCTCTTTGATTGGAAATTTTCCTTCTTTTCCTTTTAGCTTTCTCTTTGATTGGAAATTTTCCTTCTTTTCCTTTTTGCTTCCGAGGGTAAGGATTATGGTGAGTCAGGATTTTGGCTCAAGGTTTGTGGAATGGCTAGACATGATACATGTCGGGGTTTGGTTTGGTTCAAAGATAAAAGGGATGCCCCACATTATTTCCATGACACAAATGCAAAAATGATGATTTGGAAATTTTATGCAAAACTGGTCATGCATGCACCTATGCGGACACTCAAGTGTCAAATTTTTATGGTCATGTGATGCTAGGGCTCAGGATTTATTTCCTCTATTTTAAATCAACCCAATGTTTCCAAAATATGTTCTTTTATCAATTTGTGCATTCATCCGAGTCCATTTCGGGCGTCCGGGAAATTTCACAGCATTCACCCTTCAGGTGTATACACATTTTTTCAAAAACTAGTTATAATCAGTGAATTTTTCCAAAGAAAAGTTGGAAGTCATCTCTTTTCAAAAGCATGTTGGTTTTTCAGCTTGACAACTTATTTTTCTTTTTTCTCCTTCTTTTTTCTTTTTTTATTTATCATTTGTTTATTTCTTTTTTTTGTTTGTTTTTTTTTCTTCTTTTTTTTTCATGAGGTATTTTGCTACCTAAACATGTGCATATTTTTGTGAGGTATTTTTGCTATATACATGCATATCCAAGGTATCTTGCCACCTAAACATACATATATATGTTTTGTAAGGTATTTTTTTGCTACATACACGCACATCTAAGGTATCTCTCTACCTAAACATACATATATATATTTTGTGAAGTATTTTTTTGTTTACATACATGCATATCTAAGGTATCTTTCTACCTAAACATACATATATTTTTTGTGAAGTGTTTTTTTGTTTACATACATGCATATCTAAGGTATCTTTCTACCTAAACATATATATATTTTGTGAGGTATGACTACCTTCCGAGCTTGTGCTTGTTTTATTTAAATTCCCAGGATCATGAGCAACTAGGTGCGTCCTACTATAAAAAGTGATCAAATAACAAGCATAGATTCAAAAGGTACTAGGTTGCCTCCTAGTAGCGCTTCTTTAACGTCTTGAGCTGGACGCCTTATGACTTGTCGGTCACTGACCTAGTACTTTGCTTACCTTTGGCTTTGGACTTGGTTGCCTATTGGTCGGCCATGCGTCGTAGGCAATACTCAAACCTTTTTGTGGATGAGCAGAGGTGAACTCTAAAGGTGGTGGCGGTGCGTCTATTGCCCGCTACCGACCATCCCCAGGCTGCTGTGGTGTTTCGTCCTGTGCCTGCCTAGAGACACAGTACTTCTTGATGAAAGCTCGATTAGTAGGGGGCCTGATGCCCTTGCTGGAGGTGACAGGTACTCCGTAGAACTGACAGAGACCCGTAATTAGAGCTTGACAACTCCAAGACCCTGTTGGACTTCTTCGGGTCCACTAGGTGTCTTGCAGGCGCGATCCCTGCAAACAATAGATGAAATCAGAAATCAGTTGAGCGATGTGCATACTTACCTATGATGATGTGACCTTGTCGGGGGGGTACGAGCACCCTGTAGGACTGATAGAGGCCCGTAACCAGAGCTGGAAACCCCAGGGCCCTGTTGGACTTTTCCGGGTCCACTGGGTGTCTCTTGGGTGCGATCCCTGCAAACAATAGATGGTATCAGAAATCAGTTGAACTATATGCATACTTACCCATGTCGGGACGACACAGACCAACTGATACTTTTGCAGGGGGAGATTGGCATTGCGGTCGCTGGGCAGAATGTTGCTAAGTAGCAATGTCATCTATATCTATGTAAGAGTGGTCATGTTGGTGCGCATGATCTGCACTCGTCTCTTTGCAGCGGCACAGGTGAAATCTTGCCCCGGTATGCATAGTAGCTGTGTGATAGCCTCCCTCTCTGGTTGTGCTCGCACAGTTGGCCCTCCTCCAATATCAGGGGGTGGCCCAGGAACCGTTAAAAGGAAACTACTGGTCCCTTAACCGGGAGTGCAAGTCTCGATTAAGCATTTAAGGACAGAGGACCTTAAATTATCTTAAGGTGTGGATATGGAGCCCACTGAAAGTGAGGACGCGTAGTCCTCTAAAGGCGAGGGCGTGTAGCCCTCTGAAGTTCAGGACGTGTCGCCTTTCGAAGGCGAGGGAGTGTAGTCCTATGATGGCAAGGACGTGCAATCCTATGAAGGTGAGGGCATGCCCCCCTTTGAAAATGGGGAACATGTAGTCCTCTGATGGCGAGGACGTGTAGTCCTCTAAAGGTGAGGACGTGTAGTCCTCTGAAGGTGAGGGCATGTAGCCCTACAAAGGTGAAGGCACATGACCCTTTGACAGCGAGGACGTGTAGTCCTCTGAAGTTGAAGGTACATGACCCTTTGAAGGCGAGGACGTGTAGTCCTCTGAAGGTGAAGGTAACCAGTACCCAAGGTGAGGGCGTGTAGCCCTCTGAAGGCGAGGACTTATAGTCCTCTGGAGGTGAGGGCGTGCAGCCCTCTGGTGGTGAGGACGTGTAGTCCTCTCAAGGCGAGGACGTGTAGTCCTCTGACGGTGAGGGTAACTAGTACCCAAGGTGAGGGCGTGTAGCCCTCTCAAGGCGAGGACATGTAGTCCTCTGGAGGTAAGGGCGTGCAGCCCTCTGATGGTGAGGACGTGTAGTCCTCTCAAGGCGAGGACGTGTAGTCCTCTCAACGGTGAGGGTAACTAGTACCCAAGGTGAGGGCGTGTAGCCCTCTCAAGGCGAGGACATGTAGTCCTCTGGAGGTAAGGGCGTGCAGCCCTCTGATGGTGAGGACGTGTAGTCCTCTCAGGGCGAGGACGTGTAGTCCTCTCAACGGTGAGGGTAACTAGTACCCAAGGTGAGGGCGTGTAGCCCTCTCAAGGCAAGGACATGTAGTCCTCTGGAGGTGAGGGCGTGCAGCCCTCTGATGGTGAGGACGTGTAGTCCTCTCAAGGCGAGGACGTGTAGTCCTCTCAACGGTGAGGGTAACTAGTACCCAAGGTGAGGGCGTGTAGCCCTCTCAAGGCGAGGACATGTAGTCCTCTGGAGGTGAGGGCATGCAGCCCTCTGATGGTGAGGACGTGTAGTCCTCTCAAGGCGAGGACGTGTAGTCCTCTCAACGGTGAGGGTAACTAGTACCCAAGGTGAGGGCGTGTAGCCCTCTCAAGGCGAGGACATGTAGTCCTCTGGAGGTGAGGGCATGCAGCCCTCTGATGGTGAGGACGTGTAGTCCTCTCAAGGCGAGGACGTGTAGTCCTCTCAACGGTGAGGGTAACTAGTACCCAAGGTGAGGGCGTGTAGCCCTCTCAAGGCAAGGACATGTAGTCCTCTGGAGGTGAGGGCGTGCAGCCCTCTGATGGTGAGGACGTGTAGTCCTCTCAAGGCGAGGACGTGTAGTCCTCTCAAGGCGAGGACGTGTAGTCCTCTGAAGACCAGGGTACTAGTACCCGAGGGTCCATCCTTATGAGAAAGCAAGAGATCGACTCATCGAGAGAGCCGGTCATCCCAAATTCAAAAGATTTGGACATTTAGATGTAGGGAATCTATGTAGTTAACATGATTTTGAGGGATGCAGATGCATGCAACCTTTGTTGTGAAATTTGGTAAATGCGGACTTCATATGAAATAATGCAATGAAATGGAAAGTTTGTACAATGTTCATGTCATTCTTTCCTTGTTTTGTGATTTTGATTTTTGTTTAATTTTTTTTGGAAAACACAGATTGACTGTCCTTTTGAAAGAGGTGATAATTCATGCAACCTTATCCTATCTTTTGCAAATCTCTCCGGGAACCCCCTCAAAGTGTATGTTCTGTTTGATTTAGTCACTTGACCATTTTGGAGTGACGGCAATGGAGTCGTTTGATAATTAATCAATCTATTGAAATTCCAGGGCTTGTCTCCCTTTTTTTTCTTGTTTAAAAACATCGACGGGTGAGAACTTTTGATCTGCCCCTATGTTCACTTGAGGCTCATGCACGATGCCCCTCATTGCCCCAGTGTAAGGCTTTGAGGTACCAATCGTTGTCTTTCGTCATGCCCTTGTAGGAGGGAACCTATTGGGTGAGAACTTCTAATCTGCCCCTAGGTTCACTTGAGGTTTATGCATGGTGCCTTTCATCGCCCCAGTGTAGGGCTATGAGGTAACCATCATTGTCTTGTTTTCATAGCCTCGTAGTGAGGAAGAATGAAAGAAGCAATTGATTTTTTGCAAAAAGAATTTTCCAAGGACGAGAAATAGTTGAAGGATTTTTTCAGTTGATGGATTAAGTCAAATGACTCCTATGTAGAAGCAAGATGTTTTGATGATGTCGAAGGATCAAGTGCTTCTAAGTTTTATTCGAGACAAGAAATCAAGATATATGATCAATTTGATCTCTAGAATCTTAGGAAGAAGTTTCCAAATTGAAAAACAACAGGTTTGACCAAAGAATTCTATCATTTCAAATTGAGATTTGCTCTCTGGTAATCGATTACCAGCAGTTGAAAATGTTTTAATTCAAATTTTTAAAACCTGTAATCGTTTACACAAGTCTTGTAATCGATTACCAGAGGGGATTTTTGGAAAATAATTTCCAAGAGTCACATCTATTCAAATGGTTTATGAATGGGCATCAAAGGTGGCTTGGAAGCACGAATTTAAAGAGAGTTTTCATTGCCCACAAAGTTTATCCTCTCAAAAGATCAAGAGTTTTTTTCTGAACTGAAATGTCTTATCCTCTCAAAAAGATTCCTTGGTCAACCACTTGCTTATTCAATAAGGAACTTTTTATTGATCTTCATTTTACAATCTACCTCTTTTACGAGAGACCTATTCTTCTCTTCTTCTTATTTCTGAAAAGGGATTAAGAGACCATGGGTCTCTTGTTGTAGAGGATTCCTGAACACAAGGGAAGGGTTATCCCTGTGTGCATTGATAGTTCAATTGGGGAATAGTCTTTGCATCTTAATTCAACCCCCCTTTTTTCTTAAGGTAACCGAGGCCATTTGTCCAACATCCTATTCTTGATAACTCACTTCTCTCTAAAAAGACAAAATGAGGTCACATGAACGTCTATATTTTTACTTGAAAACACAGTCAATCAAATGCCTTTTTATTTTTTTTTTTTCCTTGTTTTGAAACTTATTCTTTATTTTGAAACTTATTTGTTTTGAACTTTGCTCGTTGTTTTACAGCACCCCCACCAACGTGCAAGATGAGTAATCTCTGATTGAACGGTCTTGGAAGTCAACACTCAGGAGCGCAGGTTGCTTGAGCAAACAGACCAATGGCTTACACCCACATTCCGGTGAAAGTTGAATAAGCAAACATGCGTTTGTGAGAGGATGAGGGACAAAGATATCAACTTTATCCATTTCATTTAACATTGTAGCTGTGGTTTACAATAATGGCATAAACTTGGAAACCCTGATGAGTCATTAGGGACACCTAACAACAGCTTTCAAAATTGCCCCATGTGTGGCATCTCTTGTCAATGTCAGGATTTACACGCAATTCTCCTCAAATTTCAGCCAGCCCGTATCAATTAGACCTTGCACCTTACGCTTCAGAGCCCTACCATTCTCAATGGAACGCCCCGGGGCTTCTCCGTGACAAGCACACGTTGCGTTCGAGTCGTATTCTCGGATAAATGGAGGTTGATGAACCTTGGCTAGGGTTATGGCTACCATTGAATTATCAAGTAGATATGGGAGCAAGTCAGCATAGGACACTGGAATTGGGGTGAATTCTACAGGCTTTCTCGCTGCAAAATTCACTTCTTGGTTGGTGTTTTTGGTTTGTGCTAAAGGTGGTGTTCGTCATTGGAAGTGCGGTAGACAGACTTTGTGGTAGATTTAGGGATGGCCTTTGTGGATAACTGGGTGGTGGGTAAGGAGAAAGTTTGTTATTGGCTGAGTAAAGATATTGTTGGGTTGGTGGGAAACTTGGCCGTACAGGAATGGCAGTCACAGCATGGGTTTCTCCCTCATCCTCACCCTCTTTATTTGCCCCAGTTTTCTCAGTCGTCCTAGTAGGACGATCAAATTTGCCTTTTTTCAGACCCACATCGATCCTTTCACTGGCAAAGACCAAATCCTCAAAGCTTTGAAGGTGTGTAGCCCACCTTTTTCCATAGTAGAATACTGGTAATGTGTCTACTATCATTGTCATCGTTTTTTCGTCATTTAAGGTGCCACTTTGAGCTGCCAGGTTCTCCACCTTTGGGTGTATTCTTTGAAAGATTTGTGCCCCCCCTTTTGCACATGTTCTGTAGTTGCATCCTATCCGAAGACATTATACTGACACTGCCTAACGAAGGCCACCACTAGGTCCTTCCAAGAATGGACTCGGGAAGGTTCCAAGTTAGTGTACCAGGTAACAGCTACCCAGTAAGACTTTCTTGGAATGAATGTATCAGTAATTCCTTATCTTTTGCGCATGCCCCCATCTTCCGATAATACATCTTTAGATGGTTCTTGGGGCAAGTAGTCCCCTTGTACTTGTCAAAGTCCAGCACCTTGAACTTGGGAGGGGTGATGATATTGGGTTCTAGGAACAACTCTTTTGGGTTAGCAAAGGCATAATCTTCACCTCCTTCAATGGCCCTGAGCCTTTCCTCTAAATGATCCAACTTTCCCTTTTCGGCCATAGCAGGAGGGGCTCTTCCCACCGCAAAATGCAATGGTTGTAGTTGCGGGCGAAACTGAGGGCCCTCCAAAGTGTTTTCAAAGGGTATACCACCAACTGCTTCCCCTTCAGTGGCATATCCGAGCCAAGGCTCGAAGTCAGCTAGATTGTGGTGGGGAATTTCATGTGTCTCCCCCATGGTTTGAGAGATATGTGCCTGATCAGATTGAGGTTATTGGTTCTCAATGAGTATCGGAGTGGAGTTATTGAGATTTTCATTGAGAGTGTACGCCACGTTGGGTGGTGTATAGTTGAGAGGCAAGCCATATGACGGGAAGGCGTGCTTGTTTTGAATTTGCACATCATGGGGGCCGCCCGTACTTCCTAAATCTTTGCCTACCATATTTGAGGTTGGATGATTCATTTGCTTGAGGCCGGATGGGGACATCGGGTTCACCTTAGCGACAGCGCTAATAGCGGCAACTATAACCGCATTGGCTTCCATTATCTTCTTCATGCTCATCATGGCCTTCATCATTGTGGCCATTTGCTCTTTTATGGCCTCCATTTTCGGCCTTCATCTTCTCTTGCACCTCCTCTGCTTCACCCATTACTCTAGCTCTAGCACGAGTTCGGTAAGGGCGCCGTAAAGCGTGTCCTTTTCTTTTTGATAAGTTCATTTTATTTTATTTTATTTTTCAAGGAAAGAAAGCAATGAGCAATGCAACCAATGAAAAGCATGGATGCATGCGAATGATGTACAGTCGAAGTATTGGGAATTTTTACGCAGGATATGGGGTTGAATCAATTTAGATTTTCAACATGGTCCATGACATCTTTGTCAAGGTGAAACTGGGAATAACAAGGACATCTACAATCCTAAATATGTTTGGCAGTAGACGAAGCAGTGATGTGACTCAATTCATCTTTTGCCCCAATTTTGCAGGACGGTTACTTCCATATTTCAACTTGACTTGATGAACCTTTTTGTAAAAGCATGAGCTTGGTTCAACCCTATAATCCAAGGAATGGCAATTCTGATTGCCAATACTTCGACAACATCTCATAGGGATGAATGACTCGGGCATACTTTAAGCTTATGCACGGAAAATGTAATTATGAAATTGAGATGCCCGAAGAAACACCATTTCCTAGTTAACCATGCATTAGGTACCATGTTCAATTATTTTTTAAAGTGAAACGGGTTTATGATCCCAACATGGTTGGCTCGTGGTGCCTAACACATGAAACTAAGAATGTAGTGTGAAGTTTCTCGCTTCCCCCTTTTTTGTTTTTGTTTTGTAGAGGAAAACGCAAGGATGAGCAAACATGAAAACAAATGGTATGCAATTTTGCAGATCAAAAAGTTTGTTGAACGCATATGCATGATGATGCCATGACTCATGCAAAATGTGAGGCCGGAATATGATAACGGACAAATGCAGGATATGTCTATTATGATGTTATGAAGAGATGCTTATGCGATGCATGATATGAATGCATTTTACGGACACGAGAGCCCGGAAAATTATCTCTTCTTACTTGCGCATTTGGGGGCGCAGTGCCCCATGTGTACAATTAAGAAGGTGATATGGACCTTCCGGCTTCCCGTGACAAAGGACGAGACCAACATACAATGCATGCTAGAGATAAAATGCGGGAGTGACTTGATTCGCACTAATTTTTGGAGTAAAAACGTGGGATAAACTCATTTTATTCAAAAAGTTATAACTAGTCACGATCTGAGCGACAATACAAACTTCCTAGCGGTTTCTAATCATATGGTCCATTAAGTCTATCGTATGTTGACAATAGCTGAGAAGTCTGTGGATCTTCTTGGGGGCGGAGTAGGTGTCCGCCATTGCTTTGGCCTTGGCTAGCAATCGGGGAAGTTCTTGACTCCTATTCAAAGTAAGAGCAAATCGGTCCATCCTCATTGTTGCCTCTTGGTGCAATGAATCAATTACCCTTTTCCTTGCTTCCCTTTCTGCTGATATCTTGGCGTACTCATCCTCTAGCCTTTGCTCGTGAGTCGCCGCTAAATTTAGCTTCTCTTTGCACTTATCGATGACGGCCCACATATTCCCTTCAGTCTCGGTTAACTGTTGGGACAAATTTCTTTTCGACCTAAGGTAAGCCTTTAGCTCGTCCTTCAAGATCATGCCTTTGACCCGTGATGATTCCTTTCACCTCTTCGGAGCTTGAGCTTACTATTGCTGCCCTATAAAGCCCCTCAAAACTTTGCTGGCACGTGTTCTTCCTTTCGGGTCTTCTTGGTTTCTCGTTCCAAGGCTTCAGCGGTGGCCATATTGACGTCCCTTAGTTCATCATACTCTTTTCAGATTTTGATGGCTATGGACTTGAACTTCTCTTCGACTACCCGGGCTCTTTCAAGCTTTGCCTTTAGGGCTTGTACCTCATCACTTTCTTCCGAAGCTTAAACCTCATCGTCCCTCACAGTCTTTAGATTTGGGAGCCAATCCAATCCTTGTGTTCGGGCTCTCAGCCACTTATGATAGCCGCCGATGATCCCATTACTGCTTCCCCTAAGCTCTCTGTCCTTTCTTCACGCCGCATCCCATGCCTTGCGAACTCCTTGGAGTACCCTCGCGTTGTGGTCACTAAAACCCCGTGCGATGAAAGGCGTGATGCTTTCGTCTAACGGCGCTCCTCTCATGGGGTAGCCAAGCTGTCTTATGGCGAGAACGGGATTATAGTTAATACAACCCCTTGTTCCCATCAAGGGAACATTTGGACATCCTTCGCATGAAGATAGAATCTTGATTCTTCCTTCCTTCTAGCGAGGGAACCAATTAACAGACGCCCCCCCCCATGCTAGCCAAGAGTTGGTCCCAATTCGCCTTTCCTTTTTCGACGCACGAGCGGTAACCTTGTAGCGGATAGACGGGCCTACCTTCTTGGAGAAAGAGGTGTGAAACCAGCCCCACATAGAGAGCTGGAGTACAGCAAACAATCCTTGCATTGCTTTCTTCACATCTTCGGTCGAAGGTGTCATATAGGTCGGCTAGCATAGCGACAACCGGACTTTCCTTGTGGTTATGATAGGCGAGAAAAACGTCGATCGCTGCCAGGTTCACCAACCCATCCACATTTGGAAAGAGGACTCCCTCGAAAATCAACAGTGTGAGAATATCTATGAATGGGGTCCACTCGCCTTTATCTGCCAAGATTCTTGCTTTTACCTCCAAATATTTTCTCGGTATTCCGACCACCCCATTTCTGTTTTGCTTTACACGGTCCAACTCTTGTGCTGAGATTTTCACCACCTTGGCAACTCTTGTCGTGGAGGGATAGAACCCAGAGAAAAGATATGGCTTCCTTCCTCCCAGTGGGCAACCCAGGATTTCTTCAAACTCTTTCACAGTCGGCACTAGCTGGAAGTCCTCAAATGTGAAGCACCTTAGGGGCTGGTCATAATACTGGGAAAGGGATGCAATCGGTTCCATGGAGACTTCTACCCTAGTTAGGTCCCAAATCTTACCATAGGCTTTGCGGAAGGCTTGCCGTTGAAGTTGACCCATTAATTGCCCCAACTTTCGTAAACTGGTGACCTCTAAGCTCTTGATTTTGACTTGATAGAACCTCTTTTTAAGCGAAGGCTTTTGACTTGATCCCATGTTTTACTAAAGTGAAATAAAATCTAGTGCGAAACAAAACTCCTACATCTATCATGGGTGGAATGGATGAATGCATGAAGAAGTGCATATGACACAGATGCAATTTACAAATACGGGAGCCCGAGAAATTGTTTCCTTCTTGGATACAACGTTTGGGCAGCATGGCACCCAACGTATGTTTTTTAAGAAGGCGACACGGACCCTCCGTCGGTTTGCTAAAGTGAGGGGATCAAAGACGAAACCCACGCATGATGCATATGCGAAAGGCACAACACGGGGATGTACATAGTACGACAATATTCACAAACAAATATAAGCAAAAGGGTATATGATAATTATGCATGGCAGTGTGAAAAATGGCACGCAGCGTGTTTGCTCCGTGCCCCTATTTAAAGGACCTATAAGGGAGAGAGCTAACTAGGCTTTTAGTGATAACCCCCAAGGTAGTCATATCTCTCTTGATGGTTTCTAGAGGTATTATCCTCTTTGAAGAACATATTGTAGCAGTAGGGACTACTAGCAACAATAAGTTTTCAAAGAGAAAAGCTCTAGATGAGGGTTCACTGTAATCAAGCAAGTCGGAGACCTAGCATGATCACAGATTCACCTCCACTCCTTATGTTCCCACGAACCCGGGTATAGGGCCCTTTTTCACTCACAGTGTGTGCAAATAGTGTTGGTGTTTGTGTGCATCAAATGAATAAATATTTACTTCATGCATACTTTCTAAAACACACTAAAAGCAACAAATAGTTTATATACACAAGAACATAAGACAAATAAAGGGAAACCAACAAAGGAGAAAGTCATGATAAAACATTGCACAAGATTAAATGGCCTAACTCTCTAAAAACAGTCCCCAGTGGAGTCGCCAACTGTCGCAACCTACCCTTCGGCGGGAGGGCGACGCGAGACTCGCGGGATGCGTGTTCCACGAAAGGAATACGCGCGGAGTCGCCACCAACGTTTATTTGAGGAAAACGTCGGAAAAACCGGAAAAGACGCGATCTACGAACTTTTAAGTGAAAGGTTCGGGAGTTGTATTTACGCGCGGGGAAGGTATTAGCACCCCACACGTCCGCCCCAAGGGACGGCAGCCTTTAATCGAATGTGCAAACATGACTTTGATTTTTTATGTTCCCTTTTTATGTCTCTATATCCTTTATACCCTTTTTATATTTTCTCTTTTTGTGGTCGACAAGGGTGTTTCCCTTTGCTCCTACGTATTCCTCAATTTGGGATGAGAAAATCAGACCTACGTAGTTCTTTTTTATCAAGTGATTCTTTTTTACTTTAAGAGGTGATCATTTTAAGGCGTTGGACCTTAAAAATGATCCATTTTACTTAGTGAGAAAATGAAATGACAAACTTCAAAAGCCTATTTTTATGGACGAGCTTGACTAGGCGAATTGATTTTAGCCTTTAGTTTCACTTTAGTTATTAATCAATTCGATTAAGAATGAGAAATCCCAAAGAGAAAACGTCCGATTGATTTTCCGCTTTATTTTACTAAAAGACGTTTTTTTGATTGTTTATATTATTTTTTACCTCTTTTTGATTTCCAACGTGGTTACGGCACGACCGAACGGTCGGAATTTATTTTAACCGAAGTTAAAGGATAATACAATTCAAACGTTCGGTGGAAATTTATTTTATTTTTAAGTTAAGCGAGAAATGACTTAAGTAAAATGGCTTAAGCACGTCAACAGGGGGTATAAAAAGTAAACAAAACGAGAATAAAAATGCACGAAACACAATGCGGACCACTACGGGTACATAGAATGAATCGAAAAGCTTGGTTCGAGGTACTTACCCGTTGAAGATCGAAGAACGATGAAGAACGAATGAAGAACGTCGAAGAACGGTCGAAACCTTCGCGAAATTCTTCACGGAAAACGTTACGGAAACGTTTCGGAAGCGCCTCGGCTTAGATTTTCTTCACGGAAACAATTTTTCCAAGCAAATTCGAAAGAGAGAGAAGTGCCTAAGGGGCTGGACCCTTTCCTTCTTGCTTTCCTCCCCTATTTATAGCAAAATAGGGGAGGTGGTTGCCGCCCAGCTCGCCCAGGCGAGCTCAGCTCGCCCAGGCGAGCAGGGTTGCTTCCTCCAGAAGCAACCGCCTTCTGGAGGAATATTCCAGAGGGCCCAAGTGGGCCTGGGTGCTATTTGCACCCCCATTTTTACTAAGTACACCCCCCTCTGCTGTTTTTTGGTGATTCTTTTTTCGTAAAGTTACGGAAACTTACGAATTTCGTAACGATACTTGTTTTCTTTCCGTAATGTTACGGAACCTTGCGGATTACATAATCATCCCCTTTTTGACTTACGGAATGTTACGGAACCTCACTTAATTATGCAACGATGCTTCCATTTGATTTCCGGTGTGTCACGGAAACTTACGGATTGTGCATCAATATTTTTTTGGTTTTTCGGCATGTCCTGGAATTTCACAAATTGCCTAATGATGGGTGCCAAGCACCTCACGAGGACCAAAGAATGGTCGCACGTCATCGAGCAAAGGTCCCCGGACGAAATTAGGGTATGACAATGTGATTCAAAGGTGTTTTGATGATAACAATGATGACAACAAAAGATGATGACAAAGGCGATGAACAAAAAGCTCAAATATCAAAGAACATCTCAAGTGAATCAAGAACAAGTCAAGAGTTCAAGAATCAAGGAGAATTCAAGACTCAAGAAGAAAGCCTAGAATCAAGAATCAAGATTCAAGATCTCAAGAATCAAGATCAAGATTCAAGACTCTAGATTCAAGAATGAAGAAAAGACTCAATCAAGATAAGTATTAAAAAGTTTTTTCAAAACTTTGAATAGCACTTGAGTTTTTGACAAAACCTTTACCAAAGAGTTTTTACTCTTTGGTAATCGATTACCATATTGTTGTAATCGATTACCAGTAGAAAATGAGTTTGAAAAAAGTTTTCAAACTGAATTTACAACGTTCCAATTATTTTCAAAAGGCAGTAATCGATTACAATGTTTTGGTAATCGATTACTAGTGCCCTTGAACGTTGAAACTCAAATTTAAATGTGAAGAGTCACATCCTTTCACTCAAAAGCTTTGTGTAATCGATTACACTTATTTGGTAATCGATTACCAGTGGCTATTTCTGAAAAATCAAAAGATGTAACTCTTCAAAAAGGTTTTGAATTTTTCAAATGGGTTTTAAATTTTTCTAAAAGTTATAACTCTTCTGAATGGTTTTCTTGACCAGACATGAAGAGTCTATAAAAGCAAGGCTTTGTTTTACATTTCAATAATCTTGAACACTTATTTCAGACAATCCTTTACAAGCCTTGAATCTCTTTGAACTTCTTCTTCTTCTTTGTACCAAAAGCTTTCTGAAGTTTTCTGGTTTTCGAAACCTTGAAAACTTGTGCTATTCATATTTTCAGTCTCTTCTCCCTTTGCCAAAAAGAATTCGCCAAGGACTAACCGCCTGAATTATTTTTGTGTCTCTCTTTTCCCTTTTCCAAAAGAACAAAGGACTAACCACCTGAATTATTTTGTGTCTCCCTTCTCCCTTGTCAAAGAATTCAAAATGACACAGTTTGAGAATTCTTTTGATTCTTCCCTTTCCCTAATACAAAAGTGTTCAAAGGACTAACCGCCTGAGAATTCTTTTGTATCCCCATTCACAAAGTATCAAAGCTTTAACAGCCTGAGATCTTTGTCTCAACACATTGGAGGGTATATCCTTTATGGTACAAGTAGAGGGTACATCTACTTGGGTTTGACTGAGAACAAGAGAGGGTACATCTCTTGTGGATCAGTTCTAGTGGAGGGTACATCCACTAGGTTCAAAGAGAACAAGGGAGGGTACATCCCTTGTGGATCTTTGCTTGTAAAAGGATTTTTACAAGGTTGAAAGAAATCTCAAGGACCGCAGGTCGCTTGGGGACTGGATGTAGGCACGGGTTGTTGCCGAACCAGTATAAAAACTCTTGTGTGTTTGTTTCCTTCTTCCCTACTCTTTTACTTTCCGCTGTGCATTTAATTTCCGCTTTTACTTTCTGTTAAGTTTTCTCTTCTACTCCTCATTCTCTTAACAATTTAGTAAAAGCCTTAAAAGAGTCATTTTTAATTAGTAAAGGTTTAGGAATAATTAATTCAACCCCCCTTCTTAATTATTCTGAGGCCACTCGATCCAACAAGCCATTTTTGCCATGTGATCATGAATTGGTTGAGACCAATCAAATTTCTTGTTGGTTAACTTACTTGACAAGTTCCCCATAATTGACTTGTCAGTAATATCAAATTATGAGCATTCCTTGACCAATTTCACAAGCTCCCTTGCACTGTCTATTTTAGGCATAGATGACTTCACATTTGTAGCCATAGTCATTCTTATCATGTTCAATATCAATATGTTAGACAACTCCCAAGCCTCATGGGGAGACTTGTCAGCATCAATACTAGTCTCTATAATGATTTAAGGGCTTGCATCCATTATCAATGTTAGATCTAAGTCCATTACACCTAGTTGAAACGAGATTGTTTCAGGTTAGTCATTATAATTCAGCCGATTGAACTTGATTATTAAGTTGTCGAAAGCAAACATATTAACCATAGTTGCATACATTTAAACATACTCACACATTAATGCTTTGAGTAAGCATGATGGATTCAAACTATGTAGACTTTAATTATGCATGTAAGTTCACGTTTGGGTGAAAAATAAATACATCGTCATATCAATACTGATGCCAAACATATATAACTTTGACATACATGATATCTTTGGATAAACATACACTCAACAAGCATGAAAACAAATCCTTAATATCATTAACTATAGGCAATGGTTCACCTTTGGATAATCCATATATGCCTTATAACTAATGATTCCATCCAACCCAAACATAAATTTACAGCATCATTATATCAATCAATCATATAGATTTGACCACTTTGGTGATTAAGAAATCTCTCTTTAATATATAATTCCAAATTAATTCCTTTATGTAAAAATAAATTTTCAAAAAAATATTACAATTCCATTTTCCGAAAATAATTTTACAAATAACTTTTCAACTAGAACTTCAAATAATCACCAAAGCATCTATTCATGTTCATGTCCAGGCCATAACTATTCTCGACCAAGCATTTCACATCACATCTTCAAATATGAATACAAAGCATGTATGTTCCAAAAAATGCACCGAACATAATTTATATATATCTGGTGCATATAGCATTTCGTAATGGAAAATAAAAAACAGAGTAAAAGAATCTCTAATGGAGAAAAAGGTATCAAAAACCTTGCTCTGATACCAATTCTCACATTGTACTCTATAATTTCTATGAGAAATTTAGAGCATGAAAATATCAAATTTTCATTGTTTGACAAGAGAAATAAGAAATAAGTTTTTTGATAGGGTCCATACACAACAAAATTTCCCAAAGAAGAGTTGCTTTCTATTCTCTAACAAATGTCGAAGATGGAGGGATGAAAATCATATAGTTAACTAAAAATACCAATTTTAACCTCTTGATTATTTACCTTCCTCGAATTTGCTACTTTTTCACTACTAACTTTTTTGTCTGCTATTATTCGAATGCCAACTAGCAATCTCAAAATTGAAAGAGGTAAAAAGTTGTAGAGAAAACTTAAATGTTAATACATATAAAAGTTTGAATTCTAAAACCCAATAAGTAATTTCTTGATAAGGTGAACTTTTGTTAAATTTATTGATTTGTGTAATGAAATTTTGTCAGAGTCATAATTTTTGAAATTAGAATAAGAAAAATTTGTATCTACTTGATTTGACTTGTGAGTTTAATTTCATCAATCCTTTTTATACCAATTAAAAAGACTTTTTTTTTAAAAAAAATCAATCTTGTTTCTAGAGTTATGCATATTTATAGTTCGAATAGACAATTGTTAATTTGTGAATTTTAGTACAGGTAGGGTATCCTAAAGATTAGATGAATGATATTGTTTTATTGTTTCTGAAATGACTATGACCTCTGAAACATTGATGTCTTTCTTTTAATTTAGAATTGGTGCCTTTACACTAATTTGGTATTGATTTTAGAGTAAGTACTCAACTTGATTCTCTAAATTAAGTGTTGTTGATTTGGTTCTCTAATAATAAATATATTAAAATAGTGCTTCAATATCAAATGTTGACCTCCAATTAGGCCTTTAGAGGATGTTTGGTAGGGGAAATTTTTTTTCATACCCAGACATCATAATTCTTAGGAAAGTCAATTTTTGGAAATCATCATTCCTGAGATTGATTAAAATATATTTGGTTAGTCATAATATGTTTCTTGGGAATTAAAGGTTTTTACATTTGGTTACATTAGAACTTTTTTGAGTGTATAAGAATTTTTTACAAATATACGTTCATTAAAATAATTTTATCAAATATTTTTTACTCAAATTTTATAGGTTAAAGAAACATTAACCCAGGATACAAAACAATACGATGGACCAACCTACACTTATAGCCCCTGAAGCATAAAACAACACATGAATAATGTCTTTCTCTCAAAATTACAATTCAAGAACCAATACCTTTTCCTAGTGCAACACCCCTAAAGCTTTAAAGTCACAACGTCCTCTAGCACGAGGTTCTTTAAAGTCATCCACCTAGTCATCTGTTCCCACAAACACAAGGTTTGATATCATCATAGGATCCAAACACAAATAGCATACAGGGAGTGAGTTATCACATTTTTTTTAAAAAAATACAACTAAATAAAGACATGATCAAAATAAATTATAGAAGTATTTATAACATAGTTAAACTTAATACAATCCACATCACTTCACCACTTTATCATTTAAAATTCATTTTTTAATCATCAATCACATTACACATGAATCACACACTCAGGTCAAGACTAATAACACTAATCAATTTCATAATAAACAATTAGCAGACATTATGCAAAAATTATACTAAGACTCAAGCCTATATGCAATGTGGTATCATGTCAGTGAAAAACCACATTGGAGCGCTTAAGGGTACATAACAAGACACACCACACAATGGGTATGTCAGGTCACTTTCACTATGCAAAATCATAAGGTTACTAGTCAGGGTCACTTTGTTTTGCGAGAATGCTCCAATCATATGGGATCAACATAGGCTTAAAGGAGCACTCAAACTGAGTGTCTTTACCCCCAAGGCCTAGACTCCGAAGAATTCGTTAGGGCCTCACCTTCCTGATTCAGGTCCAACCCCTAAATCAATTTTTGCATGCAGACACTGCTCATGAATTATACAATACCCACGACCTCACACTCGTGTTTCAAACACGTTTAACACATTGCGCTACAATTTAATGCTTTAGGTTCCTAACTAAAAATCCTACACTTTCCCTTTAACACTGCACATAAACATTTTTCTCAAGGTAAACACCAGTCGGGTTATTGTATAATTCATAGTTCACAACACAAGTATTGTCACATCAAGTGTTAACCACACACTTATTCACAACCAAATCTCATGTCCACGATTTAACATCTCATAATGTCACAAGCCACCATCACATGTTTACATGTATCTCACAAATTAACACATGTTCAATTTGTCACTTACTCACAATTTGAATCACCATTTCATAATCTCAATATAAAAATTCATACAAAAATTTTTCTCACAACATGGGGAGTAAAACCCCTCAAAAATTTTGACACAATCATATTAAAATCAATAAATCAAAATCATAGGTCAAAAACACGAAAACACCAAGAGCACTTAATTTTATCAACCAATTTGCATCAGGACATCAATTGGTCCGTCAAACACAACAATATCATATTTATAATCATAAAGGAAAATTATAATTCAATAAACATCCCAAAATAAACCTCAATTTAATCCTCTAAGGATCTCTACACATGTTCATTTTAACCCCCAATTGCGATAAACTCATCCCTTACCTCTAAGCGGGCTCATGTGTGTATTCTGACAGCGATAACAACATCTCTAGTGGTTTCCTAAGATTTCTCAAGTTTTTCCTCTGGTTGCTCTGCTAGGATTTCCAAGGTTAGAGAGAAGGAGAAGGGATTGAAGCCTTCATTTCACTGTCTACGTGCGATGAGTATTTCTCCCTCCACAGACATTAATTTGAAAATCCCAACGGTGGAGATGTGAGGAAATGAATTTCGAACCTGGTGTCAAATTTCACAATGATCCAACGGTTAACAAGTTCGGGATCGTGGTTTTAGTGGGACAGATTTGGGTGTATGTGGGAAAAACGAAATCCCAGTGCGAGAGATATTTCTTCCACCATAGACATTATCTCGAAAATCCCAATGGTGGGTGTGTGTAAAAATAAGTTCTAAATATTGTGTTCAAATTTCACAAAGATCCAACGGTTAACGAATTCAAGATCATTGTTTTACTGAGATGAGTTTGAGTGTTTATGGGAAAAAGAAAAGATTTTGGGAGAGGAGAAGGGAAAACGAATTTGAGAGGAAGAAGAAGCGTAGAGACATATGGCCAATCTAGAAGCTAACCTAATATGTCTCTATTTATAATTAGGGTACTTTCAGTCTATTATTCACTCTATTTTTTTTCTTTATTTCTATTATTTTATAAAAAGGAATTCTAATTTATTTCATATCAAATGAATAAATAAAATATTCTTTTTATTTTCCTTCAAATCTTTATTTTAATTAATAAATTTATTTCTCCTTATTTATTTAATTATAAAAATCTCATCATTTTTCTAAAACTCTATTTATTTATAAATGAAAAATCCCTTTTTATTTATTTTACGAAAAATGGAATGTTACACCCCCCCAATGAACGTTAGCCCAATAATCCTAACATGGTTGTTATTCTATACCCTATATATTGAGAAATAAAATCACTAAACAAAAGATTTCCATAATAAGTTTCTCCCACCAAAAGCCCAAAAATCAAACCCCATTCTAGCCAACATCAATAAAATAAAATCTTGAGAGCAATAGATGCCAACCCCAAATTGCAACACCAATCGTGCCAACCTTTCAAAGCTACATCCACAATTACGAATTCATTCCCCATAATTTTGATCATCACATAAAATCACCTTAAAACAACACTAAATAACAATTAAAACACCACATAACTTTATAGTCTATTTATATTATTAAAACATTCCCCTAGGTGGGAAAGTTAGATTCCCAATCCCTTATTTTCATGGGAAAGTGAGAAAAACTTTTTACAAAAAATATAGTTTCCTAGGAATATTTTTTTTCCAAATGTAGACCAAATATGAACCTATGATTTATGGGAAACTCCATACCAAAAGTCCCGTTAATGATATTTTTTGACATGAAACATGGAAGGATCATTTTGACATACTAATCAAAAAAGGTGTTTACTCTTAATTTTTATGTTGTATCTTAACTATATCAAAAAATTGAGCTTTAAAGACGGCTATTAGAAAAATTGTCTTTGAAAGTTGCATTTTACAATAGTTCACACTAAAATCGTCTTTAAAAACACACATTTAACAACAATTTTTACTGAAAACCATCGTTAAATGCCGACTTTTAAAGACAATTTTCTCCAAAATTATATTTGAAAACAAAGTTCAAAAACATTTAAGATACCTATTTGAAGACGATTTTAAAAATCGTCTTTGAAAGGCGACATTTAATGACGATTTTAAACTATCATTAAAAGACATAGACCTTTGATTACAGTTGTTTGAATAACAGTTGAAAATCATTGTTAAAAGATATTTTTGTAGTATTGTGTTATGATAATACTAATTTACTATGTCATTCACATTTGCTACAGGGTATGTATGATGAGTCCATTTGTTATTATGTTCTAGCACTTGCCATGAATCCAAAAGCAGCAAATGAAATGCAATATTTGAGAATTTGATTGAGGTACAATAACAGAGAAAAGTAGATCAGGATTTGACTAAGGCGAACAAGAGAGTGAAAATTCAAATTAATTGTTATTTTATATTTCCAAGAATTACCTTCTATCTCGTCTTGTTTTCCTGCTATGCTACTAGTAATGATATGTCGAAAGCTTGTGACAGTCGTAATTTGGACCTTCTCCAGATGGAATTTCCACTATAGTAAGGTGTGTTTTAGTGAACAACTTCAAAGTGCTTAGTGAATAAGTACTTATCTTATAAGCAATGATGTATAAGTTATTTTTATAACATCAGAGGATATAGGGTTAACTTCTTTTCAAATAAACTACGAGCTATTTTTATAAGTTATACTTGCAAGTTAATTGAAATAAGATGAAAATGGCTTGTGTCATAAGTTTAAATAAGCTATCGAAAGCATTTTCAAATGAATATTAAATTTTGACTATTTTGAGTGGATGAATTACAGGAGGGTCAGTTCCACTATGGAGGTGGTTACTTGAACATGAATCCTAATTTTCCTTACAACTTTTGGATGAGTAAATGACACATTTTTTATCATTAAAGCTTGCAGTAGAAGTAGTCATCCATTTTGGAGAACATTATTTTCCGGTCTTGGACTTCTGAAAGGAGCAAATAAAGGCTTCCCTTATTCTTTTGTGCAGTGGGCATCTAATCCCGGCATGTGCATTAAGAACATAGTTTGATTTGAATCCTTTGGGGGGACAATAGTTTTCGCTGGACTATGCTGGAGTTATATATCTCTATGCATTCTATGAATCCTTTGGGTTGTTTAACGAGTTTGGTGGGCTTAACAATCATTGGGTCATTTAAGTCCAAACCTTACATTTCATCCAACAAGTTCGGAATAGTTACATTTACGCATTTTGCCTGTCACCTCTACCGGGAACGTTCCTATTTTTTAATTAGTTAACTTTTTAGTTACTTTGTCTAATATAACCTATCTCACCTATGCAAATAAACATTCTCTATTACACTTTTTTAATTGTTGATTGAAATTTGTTTAAAATCACAACATTATGTAGATTTCATTCCTTATTTAGTGAATCACACTCATGACTATAATTTTTAATTAATTTTTACAAAGTACAAAGAATATATTAGAAAGAGCACGTGTGTTTCATAGTTTAGGACTAACACTCCTCTCTCTTATTACACCCTGTACGTGTATCATCAGGTGTGGTATATATATATATATATATATATAAAAGACTTGACCAATAGGTAAAAAACATACTGGTAGTTGCAGAAAAATGTGAATCACGTGTATGCCACAATGCAACCTAATTTTCCTTTCCATTTCTACTGGTCATGTTGGAACATATGTTGCCTCTTCCTCTACTTCAGTTTCAATCTTTCTTGACTTGGGATTCCCTGAACATGAACATGGACATGGAGGTATCAACGTCGTTCCATGATTTTCTCTATCGCATGCGACACCCTGCTTCCCTCGACCTCGTTCGATCCATCAAGAGGCATATATTCACCCATTTCTTTCAATTTTTGTTGTTGAATTTCATTGCTTGTATGGTATCTTTGAATTTGTTAATTATGCATTCGTTTGTTATAGTTTTTTTCCCCATAAAATGCAACATAATTGTTTTTTCAAAATTAAGCCTTATTAGTGATGAACTTGTGCTATTTTTTCCTCCTTTTTTATGTTTTATGCTTCTCTTAATCCTTACGGAAAATTGTTTTATCAGCTTTATAGTATCATTTTCATTTCACCAACCAAAACCTGAAAATGATGGGAAAAGAGTACAAGACTTCTTTGTGTCAATGGAAGCTGCAATCAGAGATCATTCACTGTGGACTACTGCCTCCGAAGAAGACATTGATTGTGCAATGCAGGTTAGTTCATCAAATAATTGCACATATTATTCTGTGTGGAGGAGTTTGGGGGGATATTAGGCAGTTGTGTATTACATAACATTTACTACTTCAATTGAATGAATATATAAATAAATCAAAATAATGGTCTATGTTACAAATGTGTTAATATGGAAGGCAAGAGTGAAAAAGAGTTGAGTTAGATTAAGTTTTATGAAATTTAAATTTAGCTTGATTCCTGAATTTAAGGTCTAATTTTGACTTAAAATTTTATTTCAAATCCTATTTTATATATGGTAAAATCTTTTAAATAAGTAAACATGTTAACTCTTAAATATATAGGTTAAATAAGTCTAAAGACTAAAATTATACGCAAGAGTTGTTTAAGGCTTTAAATATATCAAGTACATAATATTATCATGGGCTTATATAATAATAATAATAATAATAATAATAATAATAATAATAATAATAATAATAATAATAATAATAATAATAATAATACATTATTTATATTTCATCAAATAGAGGAGTTTAGCAGATTTCAAACTAAGTTCAATGATAGTGAAATTTCCCGTTCAAAATTGTTATTTCTTCCTTTTTCTCTTGTCTGCTTCCTTAGGCAAACCCTATACAAATTCATTATGGATTATAGGAATATTATGTATGTAGCTTCCTTAGTGAAATGTATAAATGTAATCTCCTTAAGCTGAAATTTACTCTCTCCTTCATATTTTTTTTACCATAGGGATATTTCTGCTTCCCTTTAATCATGGAGGGGATGTCTTTGATTTAGCATAAGGATCTAACTATATTATGTATTATCTGCAGGGTTTAGAGAAATATATAATGACTAAATTGTTCTCTCGAACATTCTCTGCTTCTGCTGAGGATGCAAAGATTGACAACGAAATCTCATCGAAAATATGCTTGCTCCAAACCTTTCTAAAGCCTGAACATTTGGATATACCACCAATTCTCCAAAATGAAGCCTTATGGCTGGTACGACTCATTAGGATTCAAGATTATTAATTCTATCTAGTTATTATTTTCATTACATTCAATAGGCTTGGTCTTGGACAAAATGGCTGGTATGACTCGTTGTACTTCAATACAATAATTGATCAAGGAAACTGTTAATTTATTAGCATTGTTGAAGGCTGGATAAAAGTTTATGGGGATAATTTTATTCTGACAGCAGTAAAACATTGGCATAGAAGAGAAGAAAGGACAAAATGCTTTCTCATAAGCCTTGGAAAACAAACTTTCTTTCACATGTAATATAAATCATTTGTGTTTTCACATAATAGATTAAGCTTCTAATATTTTTACTTCGTCACCTAATATCCTCTATAGTTAAGTGATCAAGAGTTTGTCCTTGGAACTCCCATTCTTCTAATTTAGATAAAAAAAAAAAAACATTCAGCTTTTCTATAAATAAGAACTATTTATGGGAAGGATTGCAGAATTTGTTGATGGCTATGATCAATATTGACACCATTTTCCTTTTCCATTCAGCTTGCAGAGAAAGAATTGCTGAAAATCAATGCCTTCAAAGCTCCTCATGAGAAACTCTTGAGCATTATGAATTGCTGCAGGATCATCAACAATCTGTTGCTCAATGCTGCAATGTCTGAGTATGTTCCAGCTGGGGCAGATGGCTTTCTCCCTGTGCTCATATATGTTACAATCAAGGCAAGCCCCCCTTGGTAATAAGACATTCTGCTGAGTGTCAAATATAGTTTTTGGATAATCAGACACTTTTTTTAATAGTATAAATGCTTAGTTTCTGTTAGAGATCTCATTGACTATTAAGATGGCTAAAATAGTCTAAATAGTCTATAAATGAGTGTGTGGGGATAACTCTCTTCCTACAAACTATCTTTTTGAATTGAATTAAACTTAAACTCAAATTTTAATTAGATGATATTTGAAGATAATTTAATATTTATGTACTGAGAGTGTAAAATAATTTTACATTATTGTCCAATTACAAATCATCATTGATATTAAAATAATTATTATAAAATTCAATAACCTATTTTCTCTATTTGGATCTATCTTGTATTTGTTGTTGGGGCTATCAGATCACGCGGAAATATCTGGTTGAATAACCTTCATGTACATATAAGTAGGAGGCAACTATTAGAAAAGAAGGACTAATGAGTGTTGTTGGATTATTGATGTTGTTGCCCAAATTAAAAGGATATTTGTAGAGAACTAAAACAATATGATTTTTTGTTCATCAAAAAATAATATTGCATTGTAATTTCAATTTGTCTAGCTTGTAAAGCATCATTGTCTTGAGCCTAAAACTTTGTTTAGGTTAAATATTAAACTTTTTCTTTCATTGATTTTAGGCCTATAGAATCCACTTTACACTACCCTTTGACACGGGTAGATTATTTTTTTGTGTGTGTGTGTGTCACATAAAGGGGTGATTTATTCCTTTTGGTTTGTCACTTTCAGGCAAATCCTCCAAAGTTGCATTCTAACCTCAAATTCATCAAGTTGTACACAAGGCAAGCAAAACTCATCTCCGAAGCTGAATATTATTTCACAAATCTTGTGTCGGCTAAGACATTTATAGTTGACTTAAATGCCAAATCACTTTCAATGGACGAAATCAAATATAAGGAGAGCATGCAAGCAGCCAAGTTGACCAATAAAGTCACAAGTGAATTATCCGCTGCATGTCAAATGAGCCAGCAAGAGACGGACGATAGCAGTTGTTCAAAGAAAATGCACAACAAACTTGATGATACTGGAGGTTAGTTTAACTTGTTTTTTTAATCCCTGCAGGTTATTTAATTTTGTTAGTATGTGTACAGTTATTATTTCGAAAACATAATAATTTTTTCAATCCGTTTGAAAGAGCTTTTTTAAAATAACAATTGTTTCTCAAAATAATCCATACCAAACGTGCATACTCATTTTTAGATTAACTTTATATCTATGAAGCACTGATAATTTCATTTGATTCAGTATTCATATCTGATATGTGTTCAATATTTATACTCTTGGATACTTCATCCATATCTATCTATAAAGTATCCATTTTTTTTTTTAACTTATAAAATCTGATACAACTATGAGTTAAGAACATAAAATAAATTTAACTTCTCTTGTAAGTTAAAATTAACTAGTGTTACTCAATGGTTTAAAAAACCCACTCATTTATCTTATTTACGAACCAGATTCATATGTTGATTTTAACTTGTGTAAGAAAAGTTTGATTCATTTTATCTCTTTAATTTTCATTTTTTTTCTATAAATTCTTGTTACATAGCTACCATCCCTTAAAACCATCACAGTAATTAACATCTTGCTGTTTTTCAAGTTTTGCTACATGGATCAAACTATCCTTACATGGAAGCAAAGAGCAAAGAGCTAACAGTTGGAGATGTGGACATGTTATTAAGTGATTACAAGGATTTAGTTGCTAAGTACACAATCCTGTGCAAAGCTATTGGTTGCCTTTCCACCGCAGAGAGAGAACCCCTCCTTCGTCATCTAGAAATGCAAGGACCAGAAACTCTACTTAATTTCACAGCACCGTCGGATCATCACAGACACAAGTGATCCACACCCACAAAAAGATAATTAATTGACAATAATGCCCATGTGTGTATATATTTATGTAATTGTTTTAGACTTTTAGTTCTATCAATTTTTTTAAAACTGGACTGGTTATTTTAATATAATATACTTAATAGTTTTAAATAAAAAATAATATACTATTTATAATTTTATAACAATAAAAATTAAGCTTTCTCTAAAAATATCATTACTTATACCGGTTAGCATCCAAAACTATACATAAAATCAAATTATATATCATATAATATTAAACTTTAAAGCATAAAATAATATAAAAGTTGAAAATAAAGTTGAGATTGCACGCATCTTATAATATTTAAACGTTTTTGGTACAATTTTTTTATAGTACAGATGTAATATTCAGCTTCAAAACTGTCGTAAAAAATCTTATATAACCGACTTAAAATCCTATATTTGTAGTAGTGTGTGTATAGTAGTAATATTTAACTTAGCTTGTTGGAAGTTACGTGATGTACTTGTAAAATGTTGTCTCTAATGGTTCAAGTTTTCTGTTAACAGTGCATCCATTTCAAACGGAAGGAACAACACAAGTCCCAAAAACTCACATTGCAAGCATTTTTTAAAACCGATCAAATCGGCGAACCACTGGTTTTTTTAACCAATTTGTTTCTAGGGTGGTTTGACGAATCTTCTTTGGACTGGACGAGAAGTTGGTTCTTGGATCAACCAGTTGAACCGCACGGTCTGATTTTAAAAACCATGATATTAAGTATATGAATCCCACTCTTCTAAAAACTAATTGAAAATGATACAATAAATGATTTTAATTGTCATTGAAAAACTAAACAAATAAAATTAAATACACATGCATGATGAATCATCAATCAATTAGAATATCAATTATATCATGTACCAAAAGGAATATCAATTATTGGTTTTTGATTAAGAATTGGTATTACTTGCACTAGATTTAAACGCGCGGATGATTTAATTGTTTCTTTCTTCTAATAATAAAGGAATTGGTTTTATTATTCTTATGCTAGGAGAGAAGAGTTTTGTGTATGAAATGCAATAAGTATTTTAGAAATTTATGTGATTTAGCTTCGCCAAAGGACTAAAGTCAAATGATGTAAATCACTTACCTTCATACTCCCTCATCTTCTTAGTATGTGATATATTAGCAATCACATTATCTAAGTTTAAAATTTTTATATTTGATAATATTATAATATAAAATGTTATACTTGTATCTATTAATTTGACATTGATAAGAACACAGTAAATATATCAACTTGTTTCTTACAAGTATTTTTTTTTTTACAATATGTTCCTTAAAAGTATAAAAAAAAAAATATTTTTAATTGTACATTATTATTAGATTTTACTTTATTTTTTATTTGATAATTTCTTCAATCATTTTGAACTCATTGTTCATTGATGGTTATTAATGATCATACTAACAAACGTTTGCCTTTCATTTTTTACTAATTAAATTATAATCAATAACAAATAATTACAAATTAATCATTAATAGTAAATGATAATTAAATATAATTTGAAATTATATTGTAGGTTACAAATTGTAACAACATTTCATTAAGATTTAAATTTCAAATTATTAGTTACTTAATACAAATTTGATCATGTCACAATTCATCATGACACAATTGTTTGTATTAATTTAGGCAATTAAATTATTTAATACAGACTTTAGTTTTATTAACATTCTCTTTAATGTATGATATCCTAGACATATATTTAAATTAATTTAAATCAATAAATAATTTAAAATAACATTTAAATTTATACTTTTAAAATATACCTAAATTTAAAAGACGAATGCATAAAATACCAATATTATCTCTCTCAAAACAAAATACCAGTATTACTTCAAATTCAAACAACATTGCAAGAATCATGATAATGATATCAACTGGCATTTGAATTTCAACATGGATATAGCTCTTAATCGCTTGAAAAGACTGGATATTCTAATCCTTTTGAATTTCATCTTACATAATCAATTTCATAATATATTTTAATTCATTTATTATAAGATAAATTTTAAAAAAAGTTTTATAAACTAATATACTGAATCTAAAAATAAAAGGATGATAAAACATGTAATTAATTTATTTTACTTTTCATACTATGATTCTCAACTAATAATAAAAAAGTAAACATTTATCAGTATGATCATTAATAGTAACCAATATACCGTATGAGTAAAAAATGATTGAGGAGTTTATATAATAATAGTATAATTAAAAACTAATATTTTAATTCTTGTATTGATTGAATTCAATTAAATAAATTAAATGAGTTATAATATAATTAAATTCAATTAAATAAATTAAATGACTGAGGAGTTATTAAAAACGAAGTATATCGTTAGATTATACATGAGTCTTTTAAATCAATTTAGGTGTATTTTAAAAATATAAACTTAAATATTATTTTAAATTTATTACTTGACTTAAATTAATTTAAATACATGTTTATGGTATCATACACTAAAGTGAATGATGATGAAATTAAGCTTGTGCCAAATAGTTTAATAATAAAAATTGATTCAAGACAATTGTGTCATAAAGAAATTGATAATTGTAATAGAATTTGTATTAATAATTGATAATATTAAATTTTAATTGAAATTAGATATTGTTTATAATTTAATATAGAAATGACAAATAATTTGATTTGTTTATTGATAAGCTATCTTTTTAAATTTGGTTATTCTTCCTCGTGAAATGACCTCTCTTCCGCTAGCACTGCATCCTCCTTACTCGAGGAAAAATAAATCTTTGATTCATCTCCAATATTTTTATTACTCAATTGTCCACTAACATACGAGGCATAATGAGTGAAGGTGTTGTTTTTTAAAAAGGGGCAAAGGTGTTGCGATTCATGATGTTCACAACATAAGTAAGGAGTGCAAACTAAAGAAAAAAGATTTTAGTCATTCACGATTGACATCACATTTTAACCCAAAACTTTAAGACTAAGTTTATTTGTCTTCTCCTCATTTATATGGTGTTTAACTTTTTCTCTTCTACTCATGTGGGACTTCATCTCACACTTGTACAACTTTTCCACTTCTACTCGATGTGTGACTTCACCTCACGCTTGTACTTCAACAATCTCTCCCTCAAGTGTGAGTCTTTTTCACATGATAGTCTTCCCCTCGAAGTCATTATCATCCACGAGTATAGCCATTAGAACCCACATGCTCTAGGTACTTGCGATACTTGCATCGCCACTCCTCTCACGGGAGACACCACTCTGATTCCCCAATTGTTGGAGAATTGAGGGGAATAAACACCGAGGAGATTTACTCCCCTCGAATTCCCCAACATCTGCATGCAGTAATGGGATAATGTCTTATGTAAAATAGGAGGTAGTGATCAGCATTGGAGTGGTGCAAATTGAACATGAGGTGGAGACCAAATCTATGAAATGGCATATAATAGATTGAGAGGATGTGCACATTGAGACGTTATTTGGAAAAATCAAAAGAAATAAGTGAAATTACAATTTATAAACAAAAAAAAATGAAGTAATATCACCTGTGATTTCTTGTGAGAATTGCAGTTTGGAAAAATAAGAGTGAAATTATAGACAAAACACTACTAGAAAATAAGTTTTCTACATCAGTTATTAAGAACTTTTAACATAAATTATTAATCAATGTTGAAACTACTAATGTTAAAGTATCAACGTTAACATCGGTTGTTTAAAACCCGATGTTGTTTTAGCAAAAAACAATATCGATTTTTATAAAAAACGATGTTGTTTTCTTCTCACCAAAAACCGATGTTGTCAACAACATCAAACCGATGTTTTTTGCTAAAGCAACATCAATTTTTCAAAAAACTGATGTTGTTGTTTATTTTATGGTTTATTTTTAGATATCATATATTTTTTTTAATTACCAACATGTAATTAATTCATATCACAACTTATCATTCAAAGTTGGAAAAAACACATAAAATTAGTCATGCACCAAAAGTTATAAACAAAGTATATCAATATATCTTGCACCAAGAGTAGTTATAAACATTTATAAACAAAATATATCATAAATGTGTTCAACATGTTCCAATATTTCTCACAAAATAACTTATAAACAAAAATTTATAAATTGATAATATTAGTGTAGTAATGTACTTTAATTACAAACAAAGCCAAAATAAAACAAAGTTAGAAGTTATATCTGGGAACTCAAATATAATTTGAGTTTCAGGAAGCAAATTATGTGATTGTGCAAAATTCCTCCATCCATTTCCAATTTGCAGTCTTCCTATGATGATTATAAACTATCTTACACTTCGTAGTCTCTTCCAAGTTCAGATGCATGAATCTTGCAGCTTTCATAAACGAGTACATGGTACTCGACACATCCTGAAATTAACATGAAATTCTTATTAGATATGTATATGATTTTAAATTTTGACATACAGAGGAGTGCTTAATTACTCATCAAACTTCTGCAAGTCACTTTGTACTTAGTCATAAGGACTTTAAAAGTGACTGAGTTAGGAACTTGGTGGTACAAGGAGTGCCATTTAGGACAAGCTTTTGGTTCAAAAGTGCTTTTGAAGATGGTGAGGAGGAAAAAACTCTATCCATAGTGGGTTAAGGTCACCTTATGATTTCCAGTGTGCCCATAGAACTCTCTAAGTTCTGTCCATCCAGCAGATAGAGTTGGACTCACCATATCTTGGTTATATGTGACAGAGTGCATGTTGCCACTAAAGTGTAGCAGATGCCAAGTAGACTCTAGTTCATCCTTTCATCTTATAGAAAATGATCTACTGACTTCACCGTAAGGTTACATTTAACAAACAAAATAATATAAGCAAAAGTGTTATATCATGTCATGTTTATTTGATAATAGTGTTGAAATTTCTAACCTAATTTATAACATGAACAATGTTGAACATTTCTTCTACTTTTTTTGTTAATTTTCATCATTGTGTTGGTCATTTCCTTCTAGTTCTATTGATGTTCGTCCATAGTTTCTAAACTCCATTTACAATATAAACATGACATTAAGTACACGTTGTCAAACCATCTAAATCCACTAAACGATCCATGCACAAACTGACTATGCACCATGCTTATCTAGGAACCAGAACTACGCAAACAAACAATAATGAGACCTACAATGTCAAAAACAACCAAAACTAGAACCATGCAAACAACCAAAACACCAATAAATTTTCAAAACAAACAGAATAGACAATGATTTCACTGAAAATTGCTAAGTGCTCTTGTTATGGAGGAACCAGAACCATGCAACATTTCCTCTGATATTTTACAAAACCAAAACCAGAACCAAAAACAGAACTGTGCCACCAAAGCCTATTTTCTAGTAGTGTGTACATGAAACTACTATGATAGGCATAACCCACAAGGTTGGGGTAGATTTCATTCCTATTTTTGTTAGACAAATGGCCTCAGATATCTTAAGAAGGGGGGGTTGAATTAAGATATTCCAAACTACTTCCCCAATTAAAATCTATTTCACTTTCTTTTCAAGTTATAAATTCCCTTAACAATGAACTTCTTAAATATTAATTCAAATAAAACAATTTGAATATGAATATAAAGCAATAATAAACAAAGGAGATTAAGGGAAGAGAAAGTGCAAACTCAGATTTATACTGGTTCGGCCACACCCTTGTGCCTACGTCCAGTCCCCAAGCAACCCGCTTGAGAGTTCCACTATCTTGTAAATTCCTTTTACAAGTTCTAAACACACAAGGACAATCCTTCCTTTGTGTTTAGAATTCCTTTACAACAAGAGACCAACGGTCTCTTAATCCCTTAGAGAATGAGGAGAAGAAGAAGAATGAATCTCTCTAGAAAGAGATAGATTTTACAGATTGAGCACTCAAATAATTCCTTAATGAATTGCAATTGAATTGGCCAAGGAATTTTTAAGAGGATAGAATGATTTTTGCTCTTTGAGAGGATAAACACTTGTTGTTCTGAAAAACTCTGTCAAAATCGTGTCTCAAGTCACATATATATAGGCCTATGATAGCCATTCAATAACCACATAAAAAGATGTGACTGTTGAGAATGTTTTCTGAAAAACTCCTCTGGTAATCGATTACAATAAGTGTGTAATCGATTACACTCTTTAAAATTTGAATTAAAACGTTCAGAAACTGCTGGTAATCGATTACCATATATGTGTAATCGATTACATAGTGCAAATTTTGAATTCAAATTTTAATAGCTGTTGTAAATCAGTTTTGACCACTGGTAATCGATTACATCCTCTGGTAATCGATTACCAGAGAGTAAATTTGTTGAAAAAGACTTTTTTAACTTAAAATTCTTGGCCAAACCTTTTGCGATTTCAATTGGAATTCCCTTCCTATTTAATATCCTTTCTAAGACTCTATAGACTGTCTTGATCATCCATCTTGAATATCTCTAATTGCTTTGTCTTGAGTAAATCTTTGAGAAGCATATGATTCATGTAATCCTTTGGCATCATCAAAACATTCAGCTTGATCCTTTGTCTACAATCTCCCCCTTTTTGATGATGACAATACCTGAAATCAAGACAAGCTATATACAAGATGATAGCACGTTCACACAACCCTTACTCCCCCTATCTTTTGGCATGTATGCCTAATTGATTTCTAACCCATATGTGTTCTCCCAAGTTCTCTCCCCCTTTGGCAACATCAAAAAGAACTAGATCAAAACAATCAATATCCAAACATTAACACAATAAATATCCAAACAAAGCCAACCATTAAATCGAAATAAATCCATACAGCGTCATAATTAACCAAAACAAAAGCGAGAATTATAATAATAGTGCAAGACTAGAACAAAAAACCAAATACATGGCATAAAGCAAAGTACTAATACTATTTGACTACTAGTTAAACTAAGTTAGAATAATAACATATAATCTAAGAGGATGAAGGAGGCGGTGGTGGTGGATCAAAGCAAGTTCGGATGAAGGAGACATCTTCTTCAACCCTAGTGATCCTTGATTCCATAGCATCGAACCGCATGTCAACTTGCAATTCCATGGCATCAAACTTGTCACCAACAAAAGTCTGAAGTCCATCAAACTTGTCCATAAGCCTTTGAAGAAGAGTGGAATTATCTTCAACTGGTATGTGGCCTTCATCATCAGCAGGTGGAACACCCTTTTTGACCCAAGAGCCATCACGCTCTTTGCGGTAACCAAAAGAAGCAATCACAACAGCACCAATTAAAAAAGATCGCTTGATTGGAACATAAGGTTCAGAATCAAGAGGAATTTGAAAATGGCGGAAAAAGAGAGTGACAAGCTGTGGATATGGTAGTGGAGCATTTAATCACAATGCCTTATGCATGCGATATCTGGCTAAGTGTGCCCAGTCAAGTTGACGCCTTGTATGAAAGGCCCACATGATAATTAGATCTTCCTCAGAAACCTGGGCAAGGTTGGAAGACCGTGGAAGCAAAATACGCACAATTAAATAGTGAAGGATGCGGCTTTCAAAAGCCAATGACCCGGCAAGAAGACGTCCGGTCATATCCGCATTGTTGGTGCAAACCAACTGGCGGGCATCATGGGCAGAGAAATCAAATTTCCAGTCGTCATTCAGTGTACCTTCAAATGGTACACCGTCACTGGGTAATTTGGTTAAGTCATGGAAAAGGGACTGGTCAATGACCATTTTTATCCCAAAAATTTCAGAAATCAGAGTGTTGTCCTGAATTTCAAGATTACAATAAAAAGCTTTAACCAATTCAGGATAAATAGGCAATTGTAATGACATAAAAGGTAGAAGACCTAAGTTCTTAAAGGCTTGAATGCAATCAAAGGTTTCAGCAGAAAAGAATTCCATATCAATAAACTTAGGGTCGATAATGGAACGAGATGAGAAAAGATTGGAGTACCATTTCTGCTGTTTGTCGGAAGAAAACACTGGGGAAGAGGACAATGAGGGTGGAATTGGTGTTGTGGATGCGCTAGTGGCTCCAAAACGATGAGCTCTTGAAGCCGAAGCGGAGGCGGAAGAACCCTTTCGTTTCTTTGACGATTCTGCCATTTGAGGGAGTTTTTGCAGATTTTAATCAGTGAAATCAAAAGAAAAATGAAAAAGAAGAAGATTGCAATTTACGGGAGTTGATTTGATGAAGAAATGAGTGAGATAGAAAGGTTTGGAGGTTTGGGAATGGAGGTACGGCACAAGGAGGAAGGGGCTGCGCAGGAGATTCTGAAAACGTGATATTTATAGAGCAGGACGCGTGGTAATCGATTACAAGTAATGGTAATCGATTACAGGAGGAAGCAGCCTACTGGTAATCGATTACATGAATACTGTAATCGATTACAGGCCATCTGTTCTGGTGTAATCGATTACAATATTCATGTAATCGATTACCAGAACAAAAAATAGCCTTTTCCTAAAAGAAAACTTATTTCTTAAGTCTAAAAACTTATGTTATTTAAAGAGTTAATTATACTAACAAGAAAAGTAAACTAAATTAAACAAGACAAGCGTCATACTTCATCAAAAACACAATCAATCATTCAAAAAAAAAATTACCTATTCAAATCACTAAGGTCTAAAAGCCCTAATTCTCTTCTTATTGAAAAGAATATTTATTTTGGGAGAGGTTTTGTAAAGATATCAGCAAGCTGATTCTTTGTATCAACAAACTCTAATATACAATCTCCCTTTAGGACATGATCTCTAAGAAAATGGTGCCTAATTTCTATATGTTTGGTTCTAGAGTGTTGAACAGGGTTTTTGGATAGATTTATGGCACTAGTGTTATCACACCTAATAGGTATACGATCAAGAAGGATACCATAGTCAGATAATTGTTGCTTCATCCATAAAATCTGTGCACAACAACTGCCGGCAGAAATATATTCCGCTTTAGCAGTGGACAAAGCAACACTGTTTTGTTTCTTACTATGCCATGAGACAAGAGCGGATCCAATGAATTGACAAGTTCCACTTGTGCTTTTTCTATCAGTTTTAGATCCGGCAAAGTTAGAATCAGAATATCCTATTAAGTTACATGTTGAGTTCTTAGGATACCATAATCCTAAATTTATTGTACCTAATAGATATCTCATGATTCTCTTAACTGCACTCAAATGTGATTGTTTGGGGTTGGATTGAAACCTAGCACACATGCATACACTAAACATAATATCAGGCCTACTAGCAGATAAATAGAGAAGAGATCCGATCATACCTCGATACTGTTTCATGTCTATAGATTGACCAGATTCATCTTTATCTAAGTAACAGCTAGTGCTCATCGGTGTAGCCATGTGTTTTGCATTTTCCATCCCAAATCTTTTTATTAATTCTTTGTAGTACTTGGCTTGATTGATGAATATACCTTCTTGAGTTTGCTTGATTTGTAATCCCAGGAAGTACTTTAGTTCTCCCATCATTGACATTTCAAATTCACTTTTCATATCAAGGGAAAACTCCTTGCACAATGAATCATTAGTGGATCCAAAAATTATATCATCAACATATATTTGAACCAACAAAATATCATTATGTTTTCTCTTTATGAATAATGTGGTATCCACTTTGCCTCTAGAGAATTCTTTTTCTAGAAGAAAATTACTTAAGCGTTCATACCAAGCCCTAGGGGCTTGTTTCAAACCATAAAGAGCCTTTTGCAATTTATAAACATGATTTGGTTTATCTGGGATTTCAAAGCCTGGGGGTTGTTCAACATATACTTCTTCTTGAATTAAACCATTTAGAAAAACACTTTTAACATCCATTTGATAGAGTTTAAAATTCATTATGGATGCATATGCTAAGAGCATTCTAATGGCTTCTAATCTTGCAACTGGAGCATATGTTTCTTCATAGTCTATTCCCTCTTCTTGATTATACCCTTTTGCTACTAACCTAGCCTTATTTCTAATAATTATGCCATGTTCATCTAATTTATTTCTAAAAACCCATTTTGTTCCTATGACAGGATAATTTTCAGGTTTTTCTACTAGTTTCCACACATTATTTCTTTCAAATTGATTCAGTTCTTCTTGCATGGCAATGATCCAGTTATCATCTATTATGGCTTCTTTTATATTTTTAGGTTCAATCATAGATACAAAAACCATATTATTGCATAAATCTTTAAGAGAATGTCTAGTTGTTACCCCTTTTGAGATATCACCAATAATGTTGTCGAAGGGATGATCTCTTGAAGCTTTCCATTCTCTTGGAAGTTCATCATTTGATTTGACTTCTTCTGGAGGATCTTCATTGTTTCCTTTATCATTTCCTTTGGAATCTTGTTCATGAATATTCATATGTTCTAAAGAATCTGCAATATCATCTAGCATATTCTTTCTTGACAAGATAGCATTAGATTCATCAAAGGTAACATGAATGGATTCCTCGATATTCATAGTTCTTTTATTATATATCCTATATGCTTTGCTTTGTGATGAATATCCAAGAAAAATACCTTCATCAGATTTTGCATCGAATTTTCCTAGATTATCTTTACCATTATTAAGCACAAAGCACTTGCAACCAAAAACATGTAGATGAGAAATATTTGGTTTTCTACCATTATATAACTCATATGGGGTTTTCTTTAAAATAGGTCTTATTAAGGCCCTATTCATGATGTAACATGCAGTATTGACAGCTTCAGCCCAAAAATACTTTGGAAGAGAAGTATCATTTAATAAAGTTCTTGCAATTTCTTCCAATGACCTATTTTTCCTCTCAACAACTCCATTTTGTTAAGGGGTTCTAGGTGCAGAAAAATTGTGTTCAATACCATGTTCATCACAGAATAATTCAAAATCTTTATTTTCAAATTCACCCCATGATCACTTCTAATGGATGCAATCTTGAGATTTTTCTTGTTTTGTATGACTTTAGCAAGTTTTCTAAATGCTTGGAATGAATCACTTTTATGTGTAATAAATAATGTCCAAGTATATCTAGAGAAATCATCAACTATAACTAGAGCATAGTAACTTCCTCCAAAAATCATGGTTCTAGATGGACCAAATAAATCCATATGCAATAATTGTAAGGGTTGAGTGGTTGAAACAACATTTTTAGGTTTGAATGAGACTCTTGTTTGTTTGCCCTTTTGACATGCATCACATAATTTGTCTTTTTCAAATTTCAATTTAGGCAAACCAACTACTAAATCTTTTGAAATTAATTTATTTAAGTGATCCATGTTTACGTGAGCAATTCTTTTATGCTATAACCATGGATCATCATCTTTGCTAAGAAAGCAATGTTTGTTTTCTAGTTTTATGCTTAAGTCTATCATGTAAACATTATTGACTCTATGTCCTACATGCTTTATATTAATGTCATGCTTATGTTCTATAAGACATTTTTGAGAATCAAATGATACTAGATAGCCTTTGTCGCATAATTGACTAACGCTAAGCAGGCTGTGCTTAAGGCCTTCAACAAGTAGAACATTTTCAATGGAGTTTGAAGAATTTGTACCTATTTTACCAACTCCAAGGATTCTACCTTTGTTGTTGTCACCATATGTTACGTGCCCGCTTTTCTTTGGAGAGATATGTGTAAAATTTGATGCATCTCCAGTCATATGTTTTGAGCATCCGCTATCTATGTACCACTTCTTCCTCAAAGACACCTACATATCAAATTTTTGACTTAGGTACCCAAACTTTATTGGGTCCTTGCATGTTAGTATAAACTGAGGATCCTTTTGGGACCCATATCATTTTAATGTTGCTGTAATTTTTCTTGAAGTAGCAAGTTGATATGCCATGTCCTCTTCTTCCACAGTAAAAACAAGTTATATAATTACATTTTTGTGTGGAAGTAGAAAAGTTTTTATAAAACTTTTGTTGTTTTTCATATTTATACCCTAGTCCATTCTTATTGGAAACATATCTTTGTTTACTTAATATGACATCTAAATTATTTTTACTATAAGAAAATTTAGCAAGTGAATTTTTCAACTCTTTAATTTCTTTTTCATATTTTTCACAACAACTACAAGGATCTGATAGTTTCTTGTCAGAAATAGTGGAGATATTAACTTTTTCATTTGTTTTAGAAATTGAGACTTCATTTCTAGGATGATCTAATTCCTTGTTTAATTTTGAGATTTCATTTTCTAAATTTGAAATTGTTTTCTTTGAAGATGAAACTAATTTTGCAAGTTTAATTGATTCTTTATGCAGATCAGCAAATGCTTCTTGCAATTCATCAAAAGAAATAGATAAGTTATTTGAAGATGTTACGTCTTCATCACTTTCGTAACTTTTAGCCATAAGGCAGAGATTTATCTCTTCATTTTCTGAATCTTCAGAAGATTCCATATCATTTTCATCCCATGTGATGTATGCTTTCTTCAGTTTCTTTTCACTAAGATTTTTCTTTTCAGATTTCTCCATCTTTTTCTTGAAGATGGGACAATCAACCCTCAGATGTCCAGGTTGATTACATTCAAAGCATTTTAAAGTAGAGGATGAAGTTTCTGTCCTTCTCTTTGATTTAAAATTGGGTCGCCTCTGATTTCCTCTTACTTTAAGAAACTTGTTGAATCTTTTTACAAAAAGACTTAGATCATCATCATCTGGATCATTTTCCTGATCACTTTCTTCTTGAATTGAGGATGATGCTTTAAGAGCAATTCCTTTCTTTTTCTTGTCATTTTCTTCATGTTGGTGTAATCTCAATAATTCCATCTCGTGTTCCTGCAACTTTCCAAATAAAGTGGCAAGGGAAATGTTAGACAAATCTCTTGATTCAGTAATTGCCGTTACTTTGGGTTGCCATTCTCTACTTAAACATCTTAACACCTTGTTTATGAGATCCTCATTTTGAAATTCTTTACCTAAGGCTGCTAGATGATTTACTATATGTGTAAATCTCTTTTGCATGCTTTGAATATTTTCATTTGCATTCATTCTAAATAATTCATACTCATGAGTTAGTGCATTTATCCTAGATCTTTTAACATCTGTAGTTCCTTCATGTGTTAATCGAAGAGTGTCCCACATTTCCTTAGCACTCTTACAATTTGAAACCCTGAAATATTCATCCATTCCCAGGGCAGATGTTATTATGTTTTTGGCTTTTAAATTGTATTGTACTCGTTTTCTATCCTCTTCAGACCATCTATCTCTAGGTTTTTCTATAGTTATACTTTCACTTGATGAACTGCCATCTATTGTAATTCTTTCTACTTTGGTGGGTATATAAGGCCCTATTTCTATGGCTTCCCAAATATTTAGGTCTATTGCCTCAATAAAAATTTGCATTCGGGTTTTCCAGTAATGGTAACCCTCTCCATTAAAGATTGGAGGTCTATTGATAGAATTCCCTTCTGGAAATAAGGAGTTTGCTGAGGCCATCTTTTTCTTGAAGCTTCTAAACTTTATACAAGAATGAAGCTCTGATACCACTTGTTAGACAAGTGGCCTCAGATATCTTAAGAAAGGGGGGTTGAATTAAGATATTCCAAACTACTTCCCCAATTAAAATCTATTTCACTTTCTTTTCAAGTTATAAATTCCCTTAACAATGAACTTCTTAAATATTAATTCAAATAAAACAATTTGAATATGAATATAAAGCAATAATAAACAAAGGAGATTAAGGGAAGAGAAAGTGCAAACTCAGATTTATACTGGTTCGGCCACACCCTTGTGCCTACGTCCAGTCCCCAAGCAACCCGCTTGAGAGTTCCACTATCTTGTAAATTCCTTTTACAAGTTCTAAATACACAAGGATAATCCTTCCTTTGTGTTTAGAATTCCTTTACAACAAGAGACCCACGGTCTCTTAATCCCTTAGAGAATGAGGAGAAGAAGAAGAATGAATCTCTCTAGAAAGAGATAGATTTTACAGATTGAGCACTCAAATAATTCCTTAATGAATTGCAATTGAATTGGCCAAGGAATTTTTAAGAGGATAGAATGATTTTTGCTCTTTGAGAGGATAAACACTTGTTATTCTGAAAAACTCTGTCAAAATCGTGTCTCAAGTCACATATATATAGGCCTATGATAGCCATTCAATAACCACATAAAAAGATGTGACTGTTGAGAATGTTTTCTGAAAAACTCCTCTGGTAATCGATTACAATAAGTGTGTAATCGATTACACTCTTTAAAATTTGAATTAAAACGTTCAGAAACTGCTGGTAATCGATTACCATATATGTGTAATCGATTACATAGTGCAAATTTTGAATTCAAATTTTAATAGCTGTTGTAAATCAGTTTTGGCCACTGGTAATCGATTACATCCTCTGGTAATCGATTACCAGAGAGTAAATTTGTTGAAAAAGACTTTTTTAACTTAAAATTCTTGGCCAAACCTTTTGCGATTTCAATTGGAATTCCCTTCCTATTTAATATCCTTTCTAAGACTCTATAGACTGTCTTGATCATCCATCTTGAATATCTCTAATTGCTTTGTCTTGAGTAAATCTTTGAGAAGCATATGATTCATGTAATCCTTTGGCATCATCAAAACATTCAGCTTGATCCTTTGTCTACAATTTTTGGGGCCTAAGGCTATGGCAGAATTCTCATAGCACCACAAAGTCACATTAACAAGCATTTTCATAACCAAACACAAAAACAACCAAACACACAAACACAGAAATAAAACTAACCTTTCGTGACTGAGAACTGAAACGACAGAGAGGGTGACAGCCGCAAGGAGAAGGAGAATGGGAGGTGCAGTGTCGACACGAGAAGACAATGGTGGCATGGTGGGCACATCGCGCCACGAGGAGTTGAGCCACGGTGAGAGAGCGAGAGTAAGAGTCGCGAGGAGGAGGAGATGAAAGGTGCGACATCATGAGAGTTGTGAGAACTGAAACGATACAAAAATGAGTTTGGGGGTCAGAAAAATTCTTTTATAAAAAAACAAAACAACATGGATTTCTCTAAATGATCGATGTTCTCTAAGCAAAGACAACATCAGTTTCTGATGACAATTCATGTGTCTTAAGAGAATTTTGGTTTTAAACACTAAGAAGAAAGAAGAATGAAATTTGGGTCTAATTTGCAATGGGAGGAGCAAATTATATAGAGCATAGTAGTAGAGACAATATGTAATATTATAGTAGTAGAATGTAGAATTCATCAAATATTGACATAGGAGCAGTTGGGCTGACGTGATGAAAATTAGTATGTTGACATGACAACGTGTGATTTTGTCTTTGAATTTATATAATATAAATAGATTATACGTTTCTGCCTTGAGAGAAGTAAAATCTACCAAGTAATATAATGGGAAAACTTACATTGCATGTTCATATTTTCCTTTAAGAATTTGTTGTCAAGCAATCAGTTTTGGTCCATTGGACATGTAATTTCATGGCCGTTTAAGGTGGACTTTGTAAAAATGGATACAACAAGGGATGTGTATATTTAATGCTTTTCCATTTATATGTTTAAGAATTTGTGTCAACTAACAAACAATTGTATTATTATCAAGGGGTTTAATTCAATTGATTTATGAGCATGTGCGAGTTGTTGTAAATTTCCTAATGTTAGAGTTCGATTCTTATAAATAAAACAACAACTAAATTATTAACCGTTAGACGACTCATCTGATGATGTTGTTGGCATTACTTTCCTTCATATTGAGTCACCTGATTTTTCTTACATTAGGTATCTAATTTTACTTTTTTTATTTTATAAACACAAATTTTTAAATTTCATTTCCAATTATAAAATAGAAACACGTGAAACATATATGAAATTATGAATACATCTAGTGTAACATAGGAGATAAATAGTTCTATATAGGAACAAATTAACTAAACTAACCAATTCTTGGCACTACTAGGATTAATGTACGATCAAAGACCCATTGCCGTTAAACCCAAAACCACTCCTATCTCCATATCATATGAAACCTAATACCATACACACCACACCACCACATTTCACAACTAGAAAAAGGAAGAGAACAAGTTACACCAATATATTTTTTCTTTCTATCTATCTATCTATATGTAGGAGGAGAGATTCACTTATACTAAAAGTAATTCTTTTAGAATTATTCTCTATTCTCACCTTTCATTTTCATGAAATCTAACAGATAAGATTAGTGTCTTATTACAACCATTAAATTAAAAAAAAAACTGAATGTACAATATACTATTTGTGTAATAATATAGGGTTAAATATTATATACCTCGAAAAAGCTACCCTAATACAATATGTATAAAAATACACAGGACACAATTTGTTTTACATTAAAATATGTGAATATCACGATGCATATTCAAGTAGAATGATCCATGACTTGAATATATATTTGGAATCTTTGAACAAAATTTTAAATTTGACAACCCATTTTTTAACCTTTGAAATATAAAGCAACAGTTAAAGATGCATACAAATGGCAAATTATAGTTGAGAGTATTTAAGACAAGGTGGCTGGATTGATGAATAAATAGCTATTGTGCATTATCAAGTAAGATTCTCTACTACAGGATTAGTTGCAATTTCCATGGAAGAATCCAAAGAGTTAATAGAGTCACTCATTATTGTTTGGCTAGAGTTGATTTTTTCATCCTCTACCATTGTTTCAAGTGGATATAGAGAAGGATTTAAATTTAGAGGTATTTCTAGGCTCTCAATGTCTCCTTCCAGCATCTCCACTACTTTGTTCATAGAGGGACGATCATTGGGTTTTAACTGTATACACCAAAGTGCAACTATGATCATCTTCTTTGCTAGTTCCTTCTCATCCTCTGTGACATCTTCCATTTTTATATCTCTCTTTTCCAAGTTGATCATAAATCTAAAATGGAAAGTAAAGTTGGCTTGAATGCTCTGCATGAGGATCTAGGTTTTTCCTCTTGCTTGCCATCTCCATCAAAAGCATCCCAAAGCTGTAGACATCAGCCTTATGGGATATTCCTCCAATATTTTTATAAAATTCTGGAGCTATATACCCAATTGTCCCTCTTGCTAAAGTCATAGTGACAATGCTATTATCTATTGGATATAACTTTGCCAACCCAAAGTCAGATGCCTTTGGGGTGAATTTTTCATCGAGTAGGATGTTGTGGGGCTTGATAACAAAATGCAAAATCCGCATCTCACACCCATGGTGGAGATAAGCAATCCCACGAGCTACTCCAATTGATATATCATATATTTCTTCATAGCTTAAATGTATGCTTCCATCTTTGGGAAAAATAAATTTGTCAAGGGATCCATTAGGCATGAATTCATAAACAAGAGCACATTTGGAACCCTCAGCACAAAATCCAATTAGTTGTACTACATTCGATCTGATGATGTATTCTTCCAATTGTTGCAACTTCACTTATAAAGTCGTGTCCATTACCTTTCGATTTGCCCAACATTTTTATTGCTACACAAGGCCCACTACGCAACTTTCTCTTAAACACAAAGCCATAACCTTCCCCTAATTTGTCCTTGAAACCTCCAGTTCTGAATTTCCTCGTATGAGTATCCCCAATAGGCATGAAGTTATTTTGTTCTAGATAATTTTCAATATTTTCATATATTGACAAATAATTATTTTTTGCCATTTGCATAATAGAAGCACAATAAACAATGGCATTCCAAACAAAAATTTGCCAACCCGTAATATACAAATATAAGTGGTAGCATCTGCAAGAAAAAATTACTTGAGTGAATAAATTGTGTAATAAAGAATCATTTGATTACTTTGTTAATTTGAAATGTAATGAGTAAGGTATTTGTTTAGGCTATGTTTGGTAAAATTATGTAAACTATCAATCAAAAGTTCGAAAATTAGTTGTTTGTTGAAAGCTAAAAATTGTTAAACTAGCTTATAAATAATAAGTCTTTGATAAAATTATTAGTTGAAGTAGCTCATAAACATAAATGATAGCAATGAGCATGTTTATATGATGTTTTTATACAAAATTTTATTTTATTACATGAAAAAATATATTTTTTTATATAAATTAATTATTTAAATTATATTTTGTCATATTGTAGATTCCAATATTAATCTTAGATTATATCTTAAAATTAATGTTTCAACCAAGTTTAAAATGAAATCAAAACATAATACTTTTATTATATTGATTAGTGTGATGATACCATTGCATATTATTATTTTCATTTTAATTTATCAATATCTTGAAGTACAATGATAAAATAATAAAATAAATGATGTAAATAGTATAATAGTTAAAATAAATAATGTAATACAAAAATATAAAAAAATATTATAAAAATAATAATAAAGACCAATAAGAAGAAGATCTAACTTTGGCAAATATCAATCAATTTGGCTGCTAATGTTGGCGCATATAAGTCAATTTGTTCTTTAACGTTAGTGCGCATCTAGGACCCAATTGACTAATGTTTATCGAAATTGAAAACTATAGACTTGTTTAGTTCTGTTTTAGTTTTCTGTTTTCTTTTTTGTTATTACTCTTAATTACAAAACTGCTATCTTGTTTTCAATCGGCCTGTTTTCTATTTTCAAATTTCAAATATTTGTACAATAAACAGAGAGACAAAAAAAACTTGTTTTTACCATTTTCTGTACAAAATTTTGAAAATAGGAAACAAATAAAAAATAAAGTGGCAATTTTGTAATTAAAAGTAAAAATAAAAAACATTTTCTCATAGTAAACGAGCCCTAAATTACCTTTTTATTATATAATGCGTCAAAATAAACAATAATGTCAATATTAAGGACGGATTTGATGTTTTACTTATATTTTTTTTTCTGAAGGATACTTAATATTGGTTGTATAAACATAGCTTATATTGGTTATATATATAAACTATGTTGTTATATATACAATGAAATCTTTGTTTAAAACTGCTACATATTCAAGCAAATGATTCTACTCATCTATATGTATATATATTAAAAATATTTGGTTATACATAAATTCGTATATTTATCAAAAATAGCATTTTGTTTTGATAAATTACTTCATATACACTTCTCAGTTAAGAAAATAAGAATCTAAATAAACTTTTTGCATAAGTTAAAGAGTGAGAAAAAAAGTTATATACTAATAATATAAAACTGTTTCACACTCTTAATACATAAATATTAAATTTTAAGTTAAAATTAACTTATGCACATAATTTTTATAAGAATTCCTTTCATTTATTTTTTCCAAAATGAAGGTGGATAAATTGATTTTAGCTTATGTAAAATTTAATGCATTCAGCTTTTTTCCCTTTCACATGTGTGCATAGTAAAGTTTTGTTAAATGGCTGTTGAATTTGAAATTGCATATATTAGATTTAATACATTAGGTAAAAGTATATATCATTGAATATGATAGGCATAAAGCATCAAATTAACTTTTTTGTTATTATATATATATATATATACGCACATATATAATTGAAGCACAGGTGAATTAAGATGATACAATTATTACATGTTGTAGTTGATAGCAGCCACCATATCCCTACATCACAAAAAGAAAAGACAAAATAACAATTTCAGGATTCTTTTGATAATAAACGATGAAACAAAGAAAGACATGAAGTAAAAAAAAAAAAGCTTAAATATGTTTTTGGCATCTAGTCCCTAATAATTTTTTTTTTTTTCGAATCAAGTCCATAATATTTTAAAAGTTTTGTCCGAGGTTCCTATCTCGGGATCCTTTATCTATTTATGTGGCTGTTAATCGAACAAGTAGGTATGCGACGTATGGTACCTCGTGTGACTGCGATTCCACCCACCACATGGGATTGCACGTGCCAATGCCACATCATCAATAACCCCTTCAACCTCCTTTGTGACTGTGGTTCCACCCACCACCACTCCCCCTTTGACACCGACCAGTCCTCCTCCTCCTCTGCCTGTGCACATGCAGTCAAAACCAATTCAAAAGTTTTCCCATTAGGTGGCACCCTTGCTTGCTTCGTCTATTGGAAAACCAATAAACCATCACACCCTAAACCATTACTTGTGTACCCAGCAATCATCAAATGCCATGAAGCGATGTTTCTGTCCAACATTTGATCTAACACTCGACATGCATTCTTCTCACTACCACATTTGCAGTAAACCCCAATCAATCTTTTGCTCAATTCAATGTCCCCACAATAGGTCTATCTTCTCATAATTCCATGGACCTTTTTCCCCGATTCGAGTGACCTCATGCTCTCACAAATTCAAGAGCGTGAGATAAACGCGATAATCAGCAACTACACCTTGACCCTTGAGTTCCAATACTTGATCAAGGTTACCCTCTTCACACAGGGCCGCGAAGTCCACATTCAACAGGTTTTGGTTTTGATGGTCGAGCTTCAATTTTTGTTCATTGGGATGTTTCTCCTTAGGCAAAAGAGGGATTTTATGAGTGGAACAATTGTTGGTGTTGTCGTTTCGATGCCTGCTAGCATTAGGAACCGCATAGGTATAGAAAGGAATGAAGGAAGAGAAATGGGTGAAGACTGTGTGTGGAATGGAAGCCATTGATGCGTGGAGTTTGAGCTTCATGCTTTCTACTTTGGTAGTGTTCCAGCGGTAGATAAGGACAATCACCTGGATGCGAGGGAGGTGGTGGAGGAGCTAAAGTAGGTGCGGAACAAAACTATTACAACGGTGAAGGAGAGAAAGAGCTAGGTTTTTTGAGGTAGAAGAGAGATCACTCAAACAATGTTGTTTTTAATTTAAAAAAATTTCTCGTGTAATCCCACTCAAGCAACGAGTACACGTAGCACCACATGTCGCATGTCTGTGTATTCAGTTAACGGCCACGTAAGCCGATAACAGATCTTGATTAATGATAGGGACCTCGGACAAAACTTTTAAAATATTAGAGATCCGATTCGAAGGAAAAATTTATTAGGGACTAGATGTAAAAAATAAGTATATATAAGGGACAAAAACATATTTAAGAAAAAAAAACACAATGAAAGACTATTTGCATTATGTCATAAAGGTTATTGTTATTAACAAGTTAAAAGCTTTGCCTTTTTATTTAAAACTAACTAACGTTTTATTTAATGCACGGGTTCTTATAAATAGGTAAAATATAATAATCAATTAAATTTTTTGTTTGAAAATAAATTTATTAATTGGATGATGTTTTATGATATTGATAAATATAAATTAAAAGATAAAAATAGACCCATCAATTTGTTTTAAAAATCTAAAATATTTATTTAATTGATGAAAGATGGCTTTTGTGACGACTTGTAAATTTCCAAATATGTAAAATGTTAATGTTAAACAAGATAAATAAGATTTTTTTAATTAAATAATTAATTAAAGAAAAAGTTTTAATTTAACCTGGAAGCACTAGAAAATTATAATTATACTTGTCTTGGATGTTCCAAATGAATGAAATTTATTAAAAAAGAAATGATAAAGATTAAAGCAAGGAGTAAAATAATAATTAACTTATTGAAAAAAGTTTTTATAATAACATACATCATCCATTTTTCTTTGTAAATAAATTTTATTCACTTTCTATATATTCTTAAATTAAAAAAAAGCATGTCATGGTTTAAGCAAAAAGGTGCGAGAGGTTCAGGCAAGGACAGATGTGACACCCTCTACCCCTCACATATATACTAATAAGAAGAAAAAAAAATTCAAATATTAGTTAAAAGTATTTTTAAAACATTTTTTTTTACAAGTCTTTCAAAGGGGAAAAAGGCTCACATTCATTTTCTTCTACATCATATTCAAACTTGTCCAAATAAATAATAAAGTATTCTCAACTTAAACAAGGTCGTCTAAGCTTCATACAATTAATATAGAACCTATATCCTAATGTCACATCCTATCAGAGCGTTGTGTTCCCGTGTCCTCTAGCATGAGGTTCTTCATAGTCATCCACCTATTCATCTGCTCCCCCGAACACAAGTTCAAGATCATCACAGGATCCAAACACAACAACACACAGGGAGTGAGTTATCACATTCCTAGCTAATAGAGAAACAAGACAATTAAATATACATATTATATAAATGAGATACCACTTGCTTAAACATAGCTCACGTAACTTCACCACTTCGTCATTCAAAATTCACTTTTCAATCATCAATCACATTACACAAGAATCCCACACTTCGATCAAGATATAATAACACATCAATTAGCAAGCATATGCAACAGTTATGCTAAGACTCAATCCTATATACAATGTGGTACCATGTCAGTGAAAAATCACCCTGGGGCGCTTAGGAGTACATAACAAGACACACCACACCATGAGTTTGTCAGGTCACTCTCACAAAGTAAGATCATAGGGAGACCAGTCAGGGTCACGATGTTTTGCGAGAATGCTCCAACCATATGGGATCAACATAGGCTTAAAGGAGCACTCAAACCCGGTGACCCCCAAGGCCTACACTCCGAAGAGTCCGTCAGGGCCTCTCCCTCCTGATTCAGGTCCAACCCCTAAAATATTTTTTTTTTGCATGCAGACACTGCTCATGAATTATACAATACCAACGACCTTACACTCGTGTTTTAAACACGTTCAACACAATTGCGCTACGATTTAACACTGGTTCCTAAATAGGAAACCTACATTTTCTCTTTAACATTGTGCATCAACGCTTTTCTCAAGATAACGCTGGTCAGGTTATTGTACAATTCATAACTTACAACACAAGTAATTTCACATCAAGTGTTAACTACACACTTATCCACAACTAGAACTCATTCACAATTTCCCATCTCATAGTGTCATAATCCACCATCACATGTTTACACGTATCTCACAAATTAACACATGTTCAACTTTACATTTATACTCAATCTCAATAACAAAATTATAATCTCAAAGCAACATGTTATTCTAGAATTCATCACATACTCACAATTTGAATCATCATTTCATATCCTCAATATAACAATTTATATAAAAGACTATCACAACATGAGGACTAAAACCCCTCAAATAATATTACACAATTATATCAAAATCATAGGTCGAAATATACAAATATCAAGAGCACAATTTATCAAGCCATTTTTATTAGCACATCAATATTTTATTTATAATCATAAAGGAAAAATTGCAATTTAACAAACATCCCAAAATAAAACCTCAATTTAATCCTCTAAGGATCCCTACACATGTTCTCACTAATTCCCAACTGTGAATAACTCATCCTTACCTCTAAACGGACTCACGTGTCTTCCCACAGCGATAGCATCATCTCTAACGGTTCCCTAAGATTCCTCCAGTTTTTCCTCCGACTGCTCCGATAGAGTTCCCAAACGTCAGAGAAACGGAGAAAGGATTAAAGCCTCCATTTGGACTATCTTCATGCGATTCCTTTTTCTCCCTCCACAAACATTATATCACAAATTCCAACGGTCAAAGCGTGAGCAACTGAAATTCAAACAATATATCCAAATTTTGTGATAATCCAACGGTTAACGAAACCGGGATCGTAGTTTTACCAAGACAGCTCTGGGTTTCTGGGGGAAAGAAAAATGCTACAATGCGAGGGGTATTTCTCTTGGCTCAGACATCATATCAAAATTACCAACGGTGAGAATTCTCGGAAATGGGTTTCAAACATGTTGTTAAAATTTCACGACGATCCAACGGTGAATGAGTCCGAGATCGTCATTTTATCTAAGATAGGTTTGATGGCCTGCGGGAAAAAGAGAGGATTTTAGGAGAGAAAGAGAGAAAAAACGAAATTGGTAGGCAGAGGAGACTGAGAAGTCAGTCTGAAAACTGACCTAGCATGTCACTATTTATAACTAGGGGTATTCACGACCTATTATTTACTTTATTTATTTATTTTTATTATTTTATAAAAAAAGAAACTCTATTTTATTCTCCATCAAATGAATAATAAAATACCCTTCTTATTTTCTCTCAAACCATTATTTTATTATAACTATTTTGCTTTATTTATTTAATTATAAAACATCATTATTCTCTAAAATTTTATATACGAAAAAAATTGGGATGTTACAACAGACATCCCAACAACATTGGCATCCTCTCCCCAACCTAAACTCGGTTGCCCTACAAGATTTGTTTAATATAAAAATTAAAAATTGTAAGGAATTATAAAGAAATTAAAAATATACTAAACGCTATTTTGAATTTTGGAAATAATAAAACAAATTCATAATACGAAAGAAATTACTTAATACTAGTTTTTACTTCCATATATTACCACAGATAATGCCGCTGACTGCCAGAGAATTGCAGTAGTTGCTGTTTCCGAAGCATTGCAATGTCTGTATGGAAGAGTCGAAAAAACAGTTCTTTCCCCGACAATGATTCTCCCAGATGAGATGCACCAACGAAATCTCAAATCCATATAGACTAGTGCCCTATGTATCAAGGAGTAGGATAATTTAATTGTGTTCAAACCCCACCAAGATGTGGTCGCAACCATCTTTACATGACAACCAACTTGAAAGTCCTTTGCTTTTAAGTCACCAGCAATGGCGTATGAATAGCCGTCGACGACACAGGGAGTAGCATCCACATGCTTACCATTGTCAGTTACTGGATGGTTACAATTCATGAAAACTACATGCTGGAAAAGAAGGCGTCGCCAACTGAAATATGGACGTTGACCGGCAAGGTATGGATCCGTCACGTTACGATGAGTTTTGCTAAAATTCAATCGGGACAAGAAGATGCGTGGGGGGAGGAGCAATTTGGTTCTGGAACTCCGGGATCAGCCACTTGGAAAGGTGAAATTATTGTAGTTGATGGCCTGCACATGATATTTTCCGGAGTACAAATATAACACAGGGATCCGTAAGGTTATTTTCACATGCCAACTCGTACCTTTTGTCACCGCAAACTTATGGGTCGCCTTTTAATCGAAATAGATAACTTATGTTGGAGTACAAATATAGTGCTGCCCCTCCAAAGTGATTCCATATTATTGATCACACCGCTGCTAATGCTCCTGTTTATCAAAAGTAGTAGTAACAAGTGCGAAGAATCGTCTTGATGGCCTAATGAACCACCTATTAGATTTCCCTTTAAACTCGTGAAGGGGATGAAAGATGGATGTGGTTATCCCGGGTTTTGTCTTTTTTGTACTGAAAAAAGTGAGACCATGCTTTTGCTCCCTACAATAAAACTCCAAGTCAATAAAATAAACTACCAATCTCAGAAAATTTTGTTGACTGACCCAGAAAATTGTCTTCCGAACAAGTTTCTAAAACTCAACAATTCTGTCAATCCTCTTTAGCCATATGAATAAGAAGAAACAAACTTGAGCTTCTTCAACTGGAAATCGACAACTGAGAAACATGGAGCAAGCAGATCCATATTCAGAAGATACGATCTCCTGTCCGATTTACATGTTTGATTCAGACAACAGTGTCCTCAAATTGGATTTAACATCCTGTACCAAGATGTTTGACATTGTTGCGCCAGTCAAGGAATTCAACCAACAGGATAATTGGTTGGCTTTGAGATGGTCCAAACCAAATTGTACTGAGTGTGAAGCGAAAGGTAAGAGATGCAAATGGAAGAACAACAACACAGGAGACATTGAATGTTTTGACTGCAAGGGCAAACAAAATGGAATCCAGATTCCCAGATCATTGATTTTTGCTGCTACAGGTGAGACCAGACTCTTTCACACTACTTCACTTATCTTATTCATCTCTCAGGCTCTCTTTTTCAATCATTTGTCTCCTACTGTTTTTGTATGTTCGATTCTTTTGGGGCTGGTGGTCATTGCAATCTTTAAGATAATACACTACTTTAGAAGAAAAGAAGAAGACCAAGCACGAGTGGATAAGTTTTAGAAGATTACAGGACAGAAAAGCCTGCAAGATTTACCTACGCTGATGTTAAAAGAATCATGGGTGGTTTCAAAGAAAAGTTGGGGGAAGGAGCTCATGGAGCTGTATTCAGAGGAAAACTTTCAAACAAGATTTTGGTGGCTGTGAAGATCCTCAATAATACAGACAAAGAAGGGAATGAGTTAATCAATGAAGTGGAAATTATGGGCAAAATCCACCACATCAACGTTGTTCGTTTGCTTGGCTTCTGTGTAGAAGGACATCATCGTGCTCTTGTCTATTGTCTATTTCCAAAAGGATCCCTACAAAGCTTTATATTTCCACCGGAGGACTGTTAGAACTTACTGTTCTTGCTCACACACACAAACAAAGAGGTAACTCGAGGAAGGATAAAAGTGAGAGAGGTTCAGAGAGAAGCAAAACTAACAGAATAAGGAGAATGAAAGAATCGAAAAAATTATTATTGAAAGAACAATGAAACAATATTTATACAAGAGGGACAAAGACTGAATTGTATTTTGCATTTTGGTCCCTCACTAACAACTTGATTACATTCGTTATTAACTAAACAACTAACTTCCTATATTAGGAAGGCTTAACAAACAAAGTTAGAATTACTATCATTTCTAACACTCCCCCATAATTCTGACTCTCATTCAATCATGATCATCATCTTGTTTCTCAAGTCTTCAAATCTGTTCTTCTTCAAAGGTTTGGTTAGTAAGTCTGCAAGATTATCTTCTGACTTGCAGTATAGCAGTTTTACCTTCCCTTTGCTCACCTTGTCCCAAATAAAATGGTACCTTGTTTCTATGTGTTTACTTCCACCATGATCAATTGGATTTTTAGCAAGGCTAATTGCAGATTTTTTGTCCACCAGTATGTTTATAGTTTCAGTCTTCTGGATCTTCATTTCTTTCAACAGTTTTCTTAGCCATAAGCCTTGACACGAGCACATTGATGCTGTTATGTATTCAGCTTCACAAGTTGATAAGGCAACCGTATCTTGCTTCTTTGAACTCCATGACACCGGTGCACTTCCAAGTAGGAAAATATATCCAGCAGTGCTCTTTCTATCATCATTATCTCTTCTCCAGTTTGAGTCAGTATAGCCAACCAATTCCATGTTTGAACTCGTGATGATATTTGGCAGTAGAATACCATAGTTAATTGTGCCTCTAATATACCTTAGAATTCTCTTTGCTGTCATCATGTGAGGAGATTTTGGAGCTTGCATAAACCTACTGATCAGTCCAACACTGAATGCCAAATTAGGTCTTGCATTGCATAAGTACCTTAATGAACCCACAATCTATATGTACTGAGTTTCATCAGCAGGTTCTCCTTCATCTCACAAACTCAATGCCAATCCTGTTTCAGCTGGGGTGGCTGCTGCATTGTAGTTAGTCATTCGAAACTTCTTCAACAGGTTTGTAGCATATTTGCTTTTATGCATCACAATTCCAGCTTCAGTTTCCTTGAACTCAATTCCAAGGAAGTATGAGAGAGATCCTAAGTCAGTCATTTCAAACTGATTCTTCAGCAATTACTTAATCTTGTCAATCTCTATCTTGTTGTTTCTTGTGATGAGTAAATCATCAACATAGAGGCAAAATATTACTAAGTCTGACTCATTTTCTCCTTTTTCATATACTCATTCTTCAGTTTGCATACCTTTCCTTCATGTCCAACAACTTCAAATCCTGGTGGTTGCTTGACAAACACTTCTTCTTCAAGAGGACCATTCAGAAATGCGGATTTTACATCAAGCTGATACATTGACCAGCCTTTCATGCTTGTTATTGCAACTACAAGTTGTAAATGTATGTGTACATGATTTTGATGATGTCAAAAGAAGAATCAAACAAGGCTCATTTGCTTCAAGATTAATACAAGATTGCTTCAACAAGCAAAGCCTTGCTTCAAGATTAACTCAAGATCAAGCCTTGCCTTAAAACAAAGTGCTTTCAAGACATTCAAGGCTCTGGTAATCGATTACCATGCAGTGTAATCGATTAGCAGAAGACAGGGTTGAGAAATAGCTGTTGAAAAGGATTTTGAATTTGAATTTTCAACATGTAATCGATTACCATATGTCTGTAATCGATTACCAACAACGAAACTTCTGAAATTCAAATTCAAAAGTCACGACCCTTCAAATTATAACTGTGTAATCGATTACACAAACATTGTAATCGATTACCAGTGAAGAGTTTTCAGAAAATATGCCAACAGTCACATCTTTTCATTGGATTTGTGAATGACCATCAAAGGCCTATAAATAGGTGACTTGGGCACGAATTTTAAGATAGAGTTTTGATTGATCAAAATGTCTTATCCTCTCAAAAGACATTGAGAGAGATTTCAAAAGAACTTCATTGTCAAATGCTCTCTCAAAAGAAATCCTTGGCCAAACACTTGCCAAATCTATAAGGATTCTTACATGGATCTTCATTGTAATATTCTTCTCTTGAAGAGAGAATTCTTCTTCCATTCTTCTTACTCAATGAAATTAATTAAGGGACCGAGGGTCTCTTGAGTTGTAAGGATTCCTAAACACAAGGGATGGGTTGTCCCTGTGTGGTTCAGAAGTTGTAAAGGATTTTCCAAAGATAGTGGAAATCTCAAGTGGGTTGCTTGAGTACTGGACGTAGGCACGGGTTGTGGCCGAACCAGTATAAAACTGTGTTTGCATTCTCTTTTCCCTTATCTCATTTATGTTATTGCAATCAATTTTGCCTTGCATGTTTAAAGAACATCATTAAATTGATTGTTGCTGCTTCTTCTGCATTCTAAGTCTATCCCTCTTAGGATTATTGAGGCCACAAGGTTCAACAAGTGGTATTAGAGCAGGATTCTTGTATAATGTTTAAAAAAATTCAAGAATAGATATGGCCTCATCCAAATTTCCATTTTTTGAGGAAAATTCTATCAATAGGCTCTTATGTTCAATGGTGAGGGTTATCATTATTAGAAAACCCGAATGCAGATCTTTATAGAAGCCATAGATCTAAAGATATAGGAAGCCATTGAATTTGATTCATTTATTCCTACAATGGTAGAGAGAAATGCAACTACATAAAAAAACTAGAGAAGAAAGATGATGATGAAAGAAGAAAGAAGGTTCCTCTTTAGCCCCAAAATGCTGAGTGTGATCAACTTAGGCACATGAGATTCAATTGTCCTGTGTTTAAAAGAAGAATGAAAAAATCCGACAAGATGAATTTCAAAGAGAAGCAAGAAAAGAAAGGATATATCACTTGGGAAGATAATGTCATAAATTATTCAAGTGATTCAGAGAAGAAAATCATAAGTCTGGGTATCATGATGAAAGACTATGAAAATGAAGAAGAGCAAAGTCGATACATTGATAGAAATTTCTCCAAACACATGGCATGCATCAAAGTTTATTCATATTTCTCCCCAAGATAAATGAATATATAATTTATGGAGACAACAAACGAAGGCCACATTTCTCCCCAAGAAAAGTGAATATGCGATTTATGGAGACAACAAGCATAGACCACTTGATCAACAAGCCCAACAAGTAATATCAAATGATGCCAACAGGTCACTTATCTTTGATTGAATATTTTTGATGATTTTTGTCTATGATTGTTAACTTTTGATTGACTTTTGATGCTTGTTTTCTACTTGAGTTTAGATTGTCCTTGATGATTGTGATTGTATATTTGATTGATTGTGTTTGATTGTGTTTTTTATTGATGTGCTACTATACTTGTTTTTGCTTGATCAATATTGAATGATTGATTTAATGCCTTTTGGTATCACTTGATTCTCATACATTACAACAAGTGGTAACATTTTTCTGCTCTCTATTTATGATTTGTTTTTTATGTTGACAAAGGGGTAGAGAAAGATAATAGATAAAATAGTAAGAAAAATTATCTATTCTTTATGAGACAATTTGTTTACATATGAAAAATAAGAAATCTTCAACTGTCTCATACAAGCAATCATTGCAAAATCAAGAGGGAGTAAACTATATGCAAATAGATATTTTTCTTTGTTTTTGCTCTTAACCTACAGGTGGTTGTCATCATCGAAAAGGGGGAGAATGTAAATCATGAAGATCTTGATGATGTCAAGAAGAATTTTCTTGAGAAAGGGGGAGAATGTAAATCATGCAAGCTTTGATAGTGTCGAGAAGAAATCACAAGTTTGTCATCATAAAAAAGGGGGAGAATGTAAATGTATGTATACATGATTTTGATGATGTCAAAAGAAGAACCAAACAAGGCTCATTTGCTTCAAGATTAATACAAGATTGCTTCAACAAGCAAAGCCTTGCTTCAAGATTTACTTAAGATCAAGCCTTGCCTTAAAACAAAGTGCTTTTAAGCCATTCAAGGCTCTGGTAATCGATTACCAGGTAGTATAATCGATTACCATAAGACAGGGTTGAGAAATAGCTGTTGAAAAGGATTTTGTATTTGAATTTTCAACATGTAATCGATTACCATATGTCTGTAATCGATTACCAACAACGAAACTTTTGAAATTCAAATTCAAAAGTCATGACCCTTCAAATTATAACTGTGTAATCGATTACACAAACATTGTAATCGATTACCAGTGAAGAGTTTTCAGAAAATATGCCAACAGTCACATCTTTTCATTGGATTTGTGAATGACCATCAAAGGCCTATAAATAGGTGACTTGGGCACGAATTTTAAGAGAGATTTTTGATTGATCAAAATGTTTTATCCTCTTAAAAGACATTGAGAGAGATTTCAAAAAAACTTCATTGTCAAATGCTCTCTCAAAAGAAATCCTTAGCCAAACACTTGCCAAATCTATAAGGATTCTTACATAGATCTTCATTGTAATATTCTTCTCTTGAAGAGAGAATTCTTCTTCCATTCTTCTTACTCAATGAAATTAATTAAGAGACCGATGGTTTCTTGAGTTGTAAGGATTCCTGAACACAAGGGATGGGTTGTCCCTGTGTGGTTCAGAAGTTGTAAAGGATTTTACAAAGATAGCGGAAATCTTAAGTGGGTTGCTTGAGTACTGGACGTAGGCACGAGCTGTGGCCGAATCAGTATAAAACTGTGTTTGCATTCTCTCTTCCCTTATCTCATTTATGTTATTGCAATCAATTTTGCCTTGCATGTTTAAAGAACATTATTAAATTGATTGTTGCTGCTTCTTATGCATTCTAAGTCTATCCCTCTTAGGATTATTGAGGCCACAAGGTTCAACAAAAGTCTCACTATTTCAATCCTTGCCACAGGGGCAAAGATCTCACCATAGTCTACACCTTCTTTCTGTAGGAATCCTTTTGCCACCAATCTGGCTTTGTGTTTAACTACTTCACCAGCAGGATTTCTCTTTACTTTAAAAACCAATTTTACAGCAATAGGTCTTTTAAGTTTAGGTAACTCCATTAGCTGCCAGGTATGATTCGTCTCAACTGATTTCAGCTCCTCTTTCATAGCATTGACCCACTTGTCATTCTTCAAGGCTTCTTTAAAACTCACAGGTTCAACATCTGCATATAGGGCAAAGTGTACAATATCACCTTCATTTGTGATTTGGCTATCTTTCATGACTTCATAATCTTTCAACATTTGTGAGGGTTGCAAAACCCTTTGAGACCTCCTGGTTCCTCTTTTAGTGTTCCTTGTAAACAGTTCATCAGTAGTGTCACTCAATTCTTCTGGAATGATTGAATCTACCAGAACCTTGATTGTATTGTTTATAGGGTCCTTCTTCCACTCATATTCCTTTAGTTCATCAAATATCACATCTCTGTTCATAGAGACCTACTTTGACCTTGGATCAAGTAGCTTGTAACCTCCAGTTGCATGATAGCCTATAAGGATCATTTGTTCACCTTTATCATCCAGTTTCTGCCTTAGCTGCTCAGGGACATGCTTATAACAAAGTGAACCAAAAATTTTGAGTTGATTCACTTTTGGTTTAGTACCAGTCCAGGCTTCTTCAGGTGTCACTCCTTTCAGTCTCTTGGTAGGGCATTTGTTGAGTATATAGACTACTGTTGCAGCTGCTTCACTCCATAGGAAATGAGGTAGCTTCTTAGTCTTCAACATGCTCCTCACCATATTCAGGATAGTCCTGTTTCTTCTTTCAGCAGCACCAATGTGTTGTGGTGTATAAGGTGGAGTGAACTCATGAGTGATACCTGCCTCATCACAAAACTCAGCAAATTCCTTGGAGGTGTATTCACCACCTTCGTCAGTTCTTAATGTCTTTATACAGTGGCCACTATATTTTTCTACTGAGGCTGTATATTTTTTGAAAATTCTAATCACCTCATTTTTCTTCTTGATTATATAAATCCAAGTCATTCTAGTCAAGTCATCTATGAATGTTACAAAGTACCTGTTTCCTCCCAGGGATTCAACCTGAAGAGGACCACAGACATCTGAATAGATCACCTCCAATTTCTGTGTTGACTTCACTGGTACAAATTTCTGAAATGCATTCCTTGGTTGCTTTCACTCCAGGCATTCTCTGCAGTTTTCTGTCATCTGTCTCAGCTGAGGTATTCCTTGAGCCATTCTGTGCAGTTGACTCAAATCCTTGAAATTCAAGTGTCCAAATATGTAGTGCCACAACCATTCCTCTCTACATGTCTCAGCCTGCAAGCAATTGTGCTTCATGACTTGAATACCAACCGTAAAAGTTCTATTCCTGTTCAATGGAGCTTTGATGATCAACCTTTTGTCCTTGTCATAGATCATCATTTCTTTGTCCTCCATCACCATTTTGTATTTCTTTTCAAGTAGTTAGCCAAGACTCATAAGATTGCATCTCATGTTTGGAACATAGAGCACATCCTCAATGTATGACACTGTACCATCCCTTCTTTTAATCACAACCTTGCCATGACCTTCAACTTTTATAGTGTTGTCATCTGCAAATCTGACCTTGTGATTTACTGACTCATCAAGGCTAACAAACCAGTCCTTGTGACCAGTCATATGTGTTGAACATCCTGTGTCCAAGTACCATTAATCTTTTGCATCGGCTCCAGTCTTTGTTGTGACCAACAACAACACTTGTTCAGTGTCAGAAACAGCTCCTATGGCTGATTGCGCTTCATCATCAGCGTTTTTCTCCTTATACCAACATTCTTCTGCATAGTGACCTCTTTTTCAACAATTAAAGCATTCAGCATTTCTTTTATCCCATTTCTTTTTGCCTCCTCTTCCACGAGTACTAGAACTACCACTTCTTTTACTGCAGCTATCTCCACTTCTTTGATCAGGTTGAGGTTTGCCTTTATCTTTGGAGTAACCTCCTCTACCTCTTGTGTTTTGGAATCTCCCTCTTCCTTTCTTGCCTTTGTGATTATTAGAACCACCATTTCTTGACTGATGGTGTGCTTGCAGGGCTTGTTCTGTAGCCTTATCATTTGCTCTTTCTTGCAATCTTTGTTCATGTGCCTCAAGTGATCCTTGTAATTCATCAACAAATAATGATTCCAAGTCCTTTGATTCCTCAATTGCAACCACAATGTGATCGAATCTTGGATTCAAGGTCCTCAAAACTTTCTCAACTAACGTCAGATTAGTAATTGTATCACCACAACTAGTGATTGAATTTGCAAGAACCTGCAATCTTCCAAAGTAATCTTCAATGTTCTCAGTCTCTTCCATCTGCAGCAATTCAAATTGCCTTCGAAGAGTCTGAAGTCTCACCTTCTTGATCTTATCAGCTCCTGCATAAGCCTTGTTCAGAATGTCCCATGCTTTATTTGCGGATTTAGCATTTGCGATTTTCTCAAAGTGAGAATCATTGACACATTGATGCAAGATCACCAAGGCTTTGCAGCCTTTCTTCTTCAGATCCTTGAATTCAGTCTTCTGTGAATCTGAGGCTCCTTCTTTTGGAATTTCTATTCCATTCTCAATCACATCGGTCAAATCTTGAAATCCAAGCAAGGCTTTCATTTGCACACTCCATATGTTGAAGTTCTTGCCGGCTAGAATTGGAAGATTTGAGGGAAAATGACCATTGGAAGCCATGATTGGAGAATTGGTCCCTTTTTCGAACCTAGCTCTGAAATACCACTGTTAGAACTTGCTGTTCTTGCTCACACACACACACGAACAAAGAGGTAACTTGAGGAAGGATAAAAGTGAGAGAGGTTCAGAGAGAAGCAAAACTAACAGAATAAGGAGAATGAAAGAATAAAAAAAATATTATTGAAAGAACAATGAAACAATATTTATACAAGAGGGACAAGGACTGAATTGTATTTTTCATTTTGGTCCCTCACTAACAACTTGAATACATTCGTTATTAACTAACCAACTAACTTCCTATATTAGGAAGGCTTAACAAACAAAGTCAGAATTACTATAATTTCTAACAAGGACAAGGACCATTTCCTTGGCTGGGAGAAATTGCAATGAATTGCTCTTGGTATAGATAAAGGGATTGAGTATCTTCATCAAGGTTGTAATCATCTCATTATTCACTTTGACATCAATCCTCATAACGTGTTACTTGATGACAATTTTACTCCATAAATTTCTGATTTCGACCTAGCCAAATTGTGTTCCAAGAATCCTAGTTTGGTGTCCATGTTAGCTGCTAGGGGAACCTTGGGATACATTGCACCTGAAGTTTTCTCCAAGAACCTTGGTAATGTGTCTTATAAGTATGATATTTACAGTTACGGAATGTTGTTGCTAGAAATGGTTGGAGGAAGGAAGAATGTAGACATCTCACCTACACAGAATTTCCATGTTCTCTACCCAGATTGGATCCACGACTTGGTTGATGGAGATATACATATTCATGTTGAGGATGAAGGTGATGTTAAAATTTCAAAGCAATTAGCAATTGCTGGACTTTGGTGCATTCAATGGCAGCCAGTAAACCGTCCATCCATAAAATTAGTTATAGAAATGCTAGAAACTAGAGAGAAAGACCAGTTAACTGTGCCTCCTAATCCATTTCAATCAACAACGGCCACCAATATTAGTGGACTCACTTTGGCAAGACGACCTTTAAAGTTGGAAGCAATTCAAGAATGAGAGAATTGCAACTTTTACACTCACAAAGATATGTGTTTTATTGATTTATTCTCACTAGGAGAAAATAATGAGTATTTTAATTGTGGAAAAAGTAACAGTTGTATATTATGTAGTCAGATTAAATCCAAACCCTAGTACTTCAATGTATTTGGTTCTACCCTAGCTAGAAAGGAAAAAATGTTTTGCTAATTTGAATATGTTGTAAAAAATCATATCTGACAAAGAAAAACTTAAAAACATGAAAGATAGCTAGCACAAAGAAGAATTTGTTATATATGAAAGCAAAAGATAATTTACAAAATTGAATAATTTAATTAAGAAACTCAAACTCTCATAAATCTTTGCAGATTTGATTCTCATGTGTTTCTTCTTTTTTTAAAACTTTTTTTCCTACAATTTCTTGCATCACCTTTTTATATTAGGTTGCAAGTAACACGAGCCTCTCGTCTTGAATAGTTCAAACCACAAATTAATGAAATAATGTTTTACACTTATTTACTAAATATAGTAATCCTCAAACCATATGCTACAAATCTCAACTTTGGCTTCCATTTTTCTCGCCCTCACTCTCCCATCGCAACTCTCTCTCGCTCTCTTGGATGGCACATATATTTTGATGGGAAAAAAATCTCCCTAAAAGAAAAATGGTTGCTCAAAATATCCTTGGCACAACTTATTTTTACAATATTTAATTATAATCACTACTAGAAAAAATGATTTTAACATCGCTAACTTAACATCGATTTTTGATAAAATGGATGTTAATAAAAATGTGGTGGCATATTCATAAATTAAATGAGTTTGTTAAGATCAATTTTTTCAAAAACTGATGTTAAGATGAGTTCATTAATGCCGATTTTTAAAAATCGAAGTTAACGAACTCATGTTAACAACGGTTTTACAAAATGAATGTCAATAAACTAAGGTTAACATTGATTTTTGAAAAATCGTTGTTAATAAGAGTTCATTAACATCTATTTTGTAATAAATTGATGTTATGAAATGATCAGTTAACATTGGTTAAAAAAATCGATGTTGGACTTGCATTTAAAATTATATCTAGCCTCCATGAGCCCTAACTCATTTAATTTATGAATATGCCACCACATTTAAAATTATATCTTGCTTTTAAATTGATGTTGGACTTGCAGTTAAACAAAAACATTATGTAGTAAAGAGAGTGATCTAACAATGTGGGAGGAGTCACAAGAGGAAAGATAAGAAGGACAAATGTGTCTTTTAATTGTTTTGTGTGGAAGACAAAAATTTGTCCTATGTTTTAGTAAGATACAACTCTTGTGTTTTTTGTCCTATCATCCTTTAATTTGATACTTATTTTGTTTTGTCATACATTTATTTTTACAATCAAACATGTAACAAGAAATTTTGTGTTGTCTTGCCCTTTACTTTTTTGCAAATCAAACAGACCCTCAAAGGATCGTGGATGTAGATTTTGGCAAATAATTGGGTTTCCTTGAAAACATATATGTGCATGCATATCTCACAATAGACTAGAACCTGAGATGTTTTGTGACGATTCACATTCCACAGCTGAGTTAAGAACTACATATGCTAAAATAACAAGGGTGGTTATCCTGATATTGACCTAGAAGGCCTAGAAAGGCTACAAAGAAAAGTGTTGTTGAGGAGCCATCAGGAAATCAACAACGTAAAAGGTCCAACACCTTAAGGTGCTCTACTTGCAATCAATTCGAACATAGTAGTAGAACAAGTCAAAAGGAAGAAGTGAAGAACAAAAAAAAGGTGAGCATGATGTTATATATTGTGATTTGTTTGTAGTAATTGCCTAAATCTGATTTTTTTTTTTGTTTTAACATAGACAAATAATGGTGAGCAATCTTGTACCTAACCACATGGTAACTTTGGAACCTCTCAGCATGTGCAAAGTCGGGTTCCTCTTTCTCAGCAATCAACAACCACAACTATGGTAATCTAAAAACAATTAGAATATAATTTATACCCAAAAACAATTTTCAGCTAATACATGATTTTTTATATTGATTGGTGGTTTTTGTGTACATAGAAATGCAAGTAAATTCATAACTTCCTACTTCATCGTCAACTAATCCAAAAGAGAGAAAAATACCAAGAGCAAGCCAAAGAACAAGCCTGATCAACTGAAGTGGAAAATTCATGTGCTGCATTTTTTGAAAACAACTTGTTGAACTATTTTTTTATAGTACAAACATGTTTATATGGTATAGACAGATTTTAGGAAACTCTTATGTTTAGAAATGCTGATTTAGGTTTGTTTAATGGGTATAGTCAAAGTGTTCTTACTTATAGTTCACTTGTGAAGGGTAACTACGTATCTTTTTTTGGGTATAGTCAAAGCATTATGCTTGTAAATGGGCCGTTTATTTTGGGTAACACACTTATGTGTTGCTTATTTTATGAACAAATTCAAAAGGGACAATATTTCAAGGGGGAGAATGGCATGTAGATTATTTGTTTGGGCAAATACAAATTTAGTTACCTCCTAAAGAACCATCTTAATGAAGATACAATACACCTAACATAATTTCTTATTACAAAACAAATTCAAGTAAATACCAAACATCTAACATAAAGACCATCTTAATTAAGTAGCTACATCATTTCTAAAACCATACAAATAACAACTACATACAATTAGCTACTCACTTAACTATAATAATTAAAATTCCAATAACAATCACAATTAAAATTCCTTCAAACACTTTCAATTTTTCCTTCGATTTGGAAATCTTTGCCTTCACACTACTAAAAACGTACCGTGATACCCCAGGGCATTTATGCATTTCTTCAAACTCATGTATGTACAGTATGCAATCATTAGGGCATAGATAAATTTTCTAATACTCCATACCGATCAGACACAATATCTTATTCTTCTGATAATAAATTTTTGGAAACATTTTTTCCTCTAGAAGCATATCGTGCACTACTTGAAGCAGTGAAGTGAAGCTTTTGTCACTCCACCCATATTTGGCCTTGACATTAACCAGACTTAACATTGCTGACAACAGGGTCAAAGACTTCTTGCACCCCGGATACAAAGACTTCTTTGAATCACTTTCCAATGTATCATACATAGGGGAATGTGCTTGCTGAAAAGACTCTTGCCCAAGATCACGAATCATATCCTCTAATTGATCTCTTATTTCTACATCAATCGGTTCAGTTTGGGACCCCCTTTGTATGTCTGTCAATTCACTATGTCATATTCATGTCATATAATTTTTCTCAATCCCATCACACAGAAAATGTTCCCGTATGTCGTCTATTACTTGTCGTCTCTCATTCAAACAGTTTATACAAGGACAAAAATATTTTTCCTCCTGATCCGGTCTACTTCTTTCGGAGACAAATTGCAAGAACTGTTCAACGCCTTCCACATATGCAGGGCTCATGTGACTTGCATTCATCCAACTTCGATCAATCTAATTAATAACTCTGTGATACTCACAAAGTTATTCCATGCATGAAAACCTCACTTTTTTCATTAAAGGTATGGCCATATCCCATTCAGGAAGACATTTTTTTATAGTAGATTCATACGTAAAGGTTAAATCTCTTTTCTTAAATTTGACAAAATTTCAGCAACATTTCACATTGATCTCTAAGTACACGACATGAAAGGGGTGACATGAATTCATCCACAATCAAGTATGCACTCAAAGAACAAAGTGAAATGCATTGTACCAAAATTTCATTAAATTTAAGAAAAAAGACTTAACTTATACATATGAATCTACTATAAAAAATGACTCTTTTCAAACTGTCCAAACAGACAATTCAAGATTCAATACAACAATTAATCTAAATTGTTCAAAAAAAATCATTATATTCAATCTCAAACGAGAAACTAAGGTTCACTCATAATGAACATAACTTGTATATAAAGCAATAGTACACCATTAATCACATAATATAAGTTATAAAAGCCTTCGTAACAAACAAAAAATCCCGAAAATAGTATGACAAACATTTGTACTTGTGAAGATGGTCACTAACAATAACAATGAATGATCATGATGGAAACAAGAAAAGAAAAAGTGCCTACAAATTACAATTACAACTACAAAATTTTATTTAAAGGAACTAAAATAAAAATAAAAATATTTAAAGTACTAAAATAAAAAAAAAAGATTACTCCTACCAAAATGTTATTTAAGCCTAAAATAAATTAAAAAATTATAAATTATTTTCATAAGGTCAAGTGAATTTTATATAATTATTTTCATAATGATAAAAAATTCAAATAATTTTTATGAATTCTTAAATTTAAATTAATTATTGTTTTATACAATAAAAAATGTATTATGATGCTGAATATAAGAAAAAACTTAAGTCATGCTAATTAAAAATGAAAAATAGTGTCATTTAATTTTATCAATTTCATTTAAATAAAATGTCCCTCTTAGGTTGTGGAATTTCATTTAATTGTATCAATTTCGATACTCTTGTTACACCTTCTCCCTTAGTTGTTATCACCATTAATTATACAATTCTCTCTGATTTTTTAGTTTTTTAAAAAAAATGAAAATTAGAAAAGAAAATAAATGAAATATACAACTCGAACATAAGGGTACGTATATACTTAGTGATAATTAATTACACAGACTTATGTTTTCAAAATCAATCTATATATCACGATAAAGATGGAAGCAACAATTCCAAATGTTCCATTATATAATTTATTCTTCTTAAATTCATTGGAGAAAGATGAAAAGAATGGAGGCTAGTATGAAACTTCTAATTAACGAAAGTGTACAATATGTAGCTAAAGCAAGCTAAATCTACTCAAGTTTGTATCCATGTCAGATGTACTTTGGGAGATTCAAAACTTCTTCCACATTCTATTTATTATTTTTTCCAATGGATCTCAGATGTAAAAAGTGGAATTGTACAAAATAACATTACACCAATACCATTTTTTTATTGATACACCAATACCAATTATTATAATTAAAAAGCTTAACTTTTAGCACGAGCATATAACAATGTTAAGAAGAGGAACAAACATATTAGTAATTTGAAGTCTAGCTAATCCCAATCATTGATTGGAATAGTTCAGAAGAACACAACATTCTTATGCGTAATCTCACATTCTTATGCGTAATTTTGAGCCCCTATGCGAATGTGACCAAATATAAAAAGTCTCATCCAGCATTCATTCTGTATAATTGTGATTTATGAGCAAGTTGCCTAGGACAAAATAAATATGGTCACGAAATGTAAATGATTGATTCAGAAAAATGGCCTGAGTTTCACGTTTGATGCTAATCCTAACAGCAATTATCTATTACTACTACTCAGAAGAATATTAGCTTCCTCATGGTTATTGACGAGATCAAAATACAGCCATACAAACATGTGTTGCTTCAAAATTTCAGTTTCACCAAACAGATTTGAAGCAGATTTTCATCAAACAGAATTGATGAAACAAAGTTTGCAGAAGCCACAATTGGTTCAGCACAAACACAAACACACACACGCACCTTTCACACTTTAAACGAAAAAGAAAGAGAAAGAGAAGTTCCTAGCGGAGATGCGACGCTCCGGCGAGATGTGACAATAGTGCAAGACGTCGATGGCGGACTACAAAAACACAACTCTGCGAGAGGAACAAAGTGGTGACGCAAAGAGAAAAAGAGTGGAGGCGCGAGAGGAACATAGTGGAGACAGAGAGGCACGGGAGAGAAGAATACCAGATTTGGGTATAATTATTTATATAAATAATACTATGTCATCCAAATCTTCAAGTCCCTCCTCATGGCGCATGGTGCTCCGTTTGTGCCTCGTGACGCCGCCGCAACACAAATCCAGTGATCGATAATGGGCCAAACGTGAAGGGGACGACGTGAACCTCAAAACCAAAGTCAACACAGCAGTCTACGTGACATTAAAATTGCCAACGATGCACCTCATTAACGGCATTACTTTCAAATTTAACCGTAAAGACTATTATGCAACACTTATGCAAAGATAGGGACTATTTTAACATTTCAATAAGCTATGGACTAATATGCAACAGGGTTACAAAGTTAGGGACTAAAATTCCTATTTACTCAATTTTTTTATTAACAATTACAAACAAACATTGAAACCTCACAATATACCCCACATTTGGCCTTTTTTATAACAAAGGAGAAACCTATAGTAAGCCCTACACATTTGACAAAAACCACAAAACCAACAATTAAATTGACCAAGTATATGCACAAAACGTGACTGGACTCAAATACCTCCACAAGCGATGACAATGGTACCATGAAAGGTTGCAAAAGACAAACCATAGCATGCAAGCAGTCTAACATGTGACTACAACCCTAGCATCCACAATCGCAAACAAGAAACTCTGCACAAAGAGGAAGATGGGCAATGGTTCAAAGATGAAGGAATGGGGATCACCTATCAAGATGAAAGAGAACACATGCAAAGGTTCAGAGAAGAAGGAAGGAGAACATGAGGACGGAGGAAAAGGCTTTCTTAGCACCTCCACGAAAGAGAACACGGGGTAGAGGAGAACCTTAGAACGACCATTTTCAGGTCTCCACCACTATTTGCATGGAGAAGATGAGCCTCTGTTTTGATCGAGAACACGAGAACATTGAGGGGGCTCATACTCTGTTTGGGTCACTTACAGTGAGGGACAATTTCAAGTTTTCATAAAAACAAATTAAAATTTAATGTAAATCAATTTAAATTTCCAAATGGCATATTAACACCAAGAGAGTAGAGGTGCCAAAGAAATGATTTTTAAAAAAGGGGATACATGTATAATTAGTGTAAACCTCATGCAATTTGCTCTAAAAAACATTAAGTGTGCACACTTTCCACTAAGAATTTGTTGTAAACAAGGATGACAATGAGGTGGGTTTGGATAGTAACTATCTGCCCTGTTGGATGAAAATTCGTCCCATTGCCCATTTAGTTACCTTCCAGATACTTGTTTCAAAATTATTGTGAGTTTTTTTATATCCTCAGGTATCCATGGATACCTATGAATATTTCTTATAATATAAAAAAACTAAAGGAATATCACTTCCAAATAGTGCGACATTTCTTGAAGATGGACCCAACAAAATGGAATCTGGAAGTGAAGTTTGGCATGTTGGAGCAGTGGCTTTTCAATAAGGCGAGTGCAAATATCACTACCATGGAGACTTCGTCATTCATAACCTACCATCATTAGGAATACCTCGGGTGGTAGTTGAGCTCACTTTTCCCATAGGATTGCTCTCTGCACTGATTGGAAGTAGTGTGCTATAAATCCAAGCACCAATGACAAGTATGCGTGTTCGCCTCTCACTTTTCACCCTTAGAGGCGATGAATGATATCCTATTGAGTTTGTTGACAAGGGTGATGACTAGTGTGTCGATACTACTATGCTAGGATTCGTGAGTTAGAGTATTACTTAATAGTGATAGGACATGTCGATATTGCACTGTATGATTTGATTAAGTATGTTATGCTATGTTTCTTTCCCTAATATGGTTTGTATTATTTATTTTCCATATTTATATTTTAACGTTTATCACGTGAAAAATTTTCAAAGTTTTTCGTAAATAAATAAATTTAATAATTTTATTAACATACAAATCAACAACGCTTGATGCATGTTTTTGGACAGTATAATTAACAAGGAATATATGTTACAATTATGAAAAGGAGCATTGGGGTTGTGCTAGCTCCTTTTCCTTATATATAAGGATCCAAAGCCCCTCACAAACCAAATACATTTGAATACAATTCCAAAGGCAACTCATCAAAAATGGAAAAATTATGAACACCCAAATGCGCAAGTATGGTGCCACTAGGATTGTATGCTTAAAGACAAGCAATTAAATCCAAAACTAGTCCAATTTCTAGACCATATGAAACCCAATACCATTCACGGCACACCACCACACCTTTCACAACTAGGAAAAGTGAAAACCAAATACACCAACATATTGTTTTTTTTAATCAAAGTAATAATATAAGGTTTAACATTATAAGACCTGGGAAAAAGCTAACCTAGTCCTATATGTATGAACAAAGACAAGACACGATTTGTCTTTCATTAAAATATGTGAATATCACCATGCATATTAGAGTAGATTGAATCCATACACTACTAGAAAATAGGGTTTTTACATCGGTTATTACAGACTGATGTTAATGTAAAAATACAACATCGGTTATTTAAATAATCAATTTTATATAATAAGAATTATAAAAAAAAGATATATATCTTCAGATAAACATCGGTTTTAAAAAAAAAATCGATGTTGTTAGTGACAGCTAACATCGATTTTTTAAAAAACTGATGTTGTTAGTGGCAGTTAACATTGATTTTTTAAAAAACCGATGTTGTTAGTGTCAGTTAACATCGATTTTTTTCAAAAAAATCGATGTTGTTTTTAGGATTTTTTTTAATATACTATTTATTTTTTCAATAACCCCAAAATTAACCTGCAAATTTTAAAAACAGACCATACATCATATAATTTTCATTCTGTTTTGAAACAGTTTTTACCAGAAATTCCATGAGAAATTTTTTAATTACTATGAATTAAAAGAATATTTAATGTTAAGGAGACATGGATTGTAAAAAATGTAAAGTAAGTAAAGTACAATTACAAAATTTCCTAAACATCCTAAGTTTCATTTTTAACTTTCAAATAATATTTTTCCCATTAGAAGCGAAGCACCTTCAATCTCTTCGGTTCCAATGGTCTAGCATCATTGAAATACAGCATCATATAATAAAATATAAGTTAATAATATAATACCATCATAACAAAATGAAATTTGTTTGAATTAAACAATTACCGTTTCCTAATTATTCTTGAAGTTCCTAAGATTATAGTTGACATATAATGCATGACGTAATACCCACATTCAGTGCTTCCTTTTTGTCTATTACACTGAATACATTATGAAATTTAGATATTCAACGTTAAGTATAAATTAGTCTACACAGTACTAAAATATAACTTGAAGCATTGTTTAAATGACTTACTTTAACAACAATCCACCTAACAGCAGCCTCGGATAACTTTGTGGAGTATCGTCAAGTCCTTTCAAAGCACTGCTGAATACAAACATGGATGCTTATTGTACGATTAAAATATTGATATTCCTAACTAATGCTAATGCAAATGTATTGAAAACAACATTGACCTGTTAATTATTCCTTTGAGATAGTTGTCTGGCCTATTATGCAATGAACAAAACCTGATGACAACATTTTCCTTAGGCAAAATGACAACCATTTGCCAATGTGCACCGTAGTGAAGACCAATATAGGTTATTATCCTATTATACATTATTTAAATTCATTTGTTCAGTTTAACTTACCCATTCAGGTAGGCTCTTAGGTACACATCCCATTTTGAATTCTACATCCAGTTCTTAATGTAACTTTCTTATTCAAATTGTGATTGCCCATATCTTTGGATGGACTGTGGCTCGAGGAATCCATACACATTGGAATTCCCCACTCGCATATTTGTCTCAGTCATAGCCTATTGTTGTTAACATAAAGTAAATTATGTATGAATTTAAAACAATAAGTTAGGTAATAAACAATATTGTAAATTGACTTACAAAATCCACAACTGTATAAAAGAGATGCTGAGACATTGACCACAACATGTTATTTCAGATAGGTCTTCATGTTTTATGTACAAGGAGAAGTTCTCATTAAACACCCCAAACACGGTAACATCCCACATAACCTGCAATGACTTCAGAAAAAGTTGTGGGATGATCAATGTCATCAGATATAGGGGATCATCTACATCATGATCCGGTCTATCTGCAGGTTTCACCGGTCCCACAGCTCCCTATTTATCCAACATAGTTAATTAACATGATTTAATTAAAGTGAACACTTTAATTGAAAAAAGAAGCATTTAATGACACTGAAATACATGTTCTGATAAACGCTTGATAAGATGTGTCGGCCAAGCAAGGAAGGTGTTAAGTGCCTGCCCCACTAACTTAACCTCTTCAGTGGGTACAGGAATGGGAAAATCTGCATCTCTAACCTCCTCAACACCAACCTTGACTTGATCATGCAACAAATGAATTTTGTGAACGATTGTGGATCCCTCATATAACAACCCATATTTTTCTGAGTCACCCGTCTCTGGATCGTTCCCTGAGGGATCAACATAACTCTCCTTTGTACTGACACGAGCAGATGAAGGACCAACCTCAGGCTCAGGAGGCAATGCAAGTCCCTGTGATTGCATCTGCAATTGAAACTAGGACTACATTTGGCCGAAGGATAACATTAGTTGTCAAGTCACTTTTTCTGTGATCGACTCCTCTAGTTGGTCTCTGATTTTTTGCGTCAGCTGCTCCAGCTCTTCGGGAGCAATGAAGGAAGACGTGTGAGAGGTCCTTGGAGTCGGTCTAAAGTATTGCTTGATCGTGACACCAGCTCTAGCAGCACGCACAAGACCAGGGTGTTCTGGTCGCCCAATAGCAACAGTCAGTACATCCTGACATCCATGGGCGACAAAGGAACCCTGTAAGGCTTACTCCTCCAACGAATCCTGTAAAGAACACATTTGTTGGTTTACTCAATCACACAATAAACATACATAATTGCAAATAATAATTGAAAGTGACTTACATTCTTCTCAGCAATTTCCTTTGATGCCTTAGACATCATTTGCCCAATTTTCTTGGTGCGGGTCATCTTCCACTTCACGTGTCGTCTGATGGGAGATGGAGGATCAATCACAGTGTCAGTGTTTCCGGATTGAGCAGCTTCCTCTAATTTTTTCTTTCTCTTCTCATCGATCAACTTGTTTTCTAAATATTCACAACCCCCATGAGACAACATGTGAGGGGCAGTGTTTTATTTCTGGATAGCCTGTGCCTTCTTTCGCACATCCTGTACAAATTAATCATTACTAAAAGTTATCATTACAATGTATAACAGTAATTCAATTTAAAGTTTAAAACAATAAAAATCACAAACTTACCTCCCACGAAGGGTCTCTGCAGGTCTGACAAAATTGGGCCCACTTCTCCTTGCTAATGTTGTACTTTTCGCATACAGTGTCGTCAACACTTTCCTTGTCGGCTGCAAGTGCCCATTTCGATGTTAAATTGTCTCCATTGCTCCCCCACAGTCTGCAGTATTTTTTTTTGTCCTCAGATCAGATGCTTCAGGGATATCAAATTCAGCCTTACAAACAGAAAATTACATTCTATTGTTACTAAATTACAATTTCATTGTCAATGAACAAAATGAAAGATTTAAATAAAATACCTGAATATCCTCCCATATCAAATCCTTCTGAGCAGCAGGGACTTGTTTCCAATTCTCGTATGTGACATCCACCTTATCATGAGTGACGATCCCCAAATATGTTCTTAACTTCTTTATGTGGGGACCGTCAGCTCTCTGCCCCAACTGGTCTAGTCGCCAATGATCTTAGCCGTGTGGCTTTTCTTGTCTGCTTCAAGGTAGATGGCAACTGCGAAGAAAAAAACATTAGTAATTTAACATTATCGCAAAACTAAATAACTTATGTAAATGAATGGACTGAAATGAAATACATAATAAGAAAATTACATTAGACGAGGTTAATTAATTATCCTTCATCATGATCATTACGATTAGCATGAACATCGTCAGCTTCTTCTTCTTCGACGATGTTAGGCAACATTAGTATGGACAAAGGACTAACATAAGTATCAATGTATTAATCATCATCTTCAACATTAACACCAATTCTTTTCCCATGTAGAACCATTGACCACCTTTCATCACAGGGGTCTTGAACATAAAATACTTGTTTGGCTTGTTCTGTCATGATGAAAGGGTCATTCTAGTAAGCGAGTTTCTTTAGATCTAGCAACGTAAATCCTACATCATTGGTCTGCACACTGGTGTTGCTGTCAACCATTTCAATTTGAAAACATAGATAATAAATTTTACATAGTTAAGCTCCCAAATTTCTTCAATGAAACCAAAGTAAGGGATGGAAGCTACACGGGGATTTTCATCATGTACACTAGCGAAGTGTTAAGATTTAGTCCTTAGGATGACCCCATTGTTTTGCATTGTACTTTTTCTCGTATTGTGCTTTTGTATAGAAGGAATACTTGTTTATATCGTATCTTTGCCAAGTTATAACATTTCTTTTAAGCCTATCTGCTAGTTTTCTTAACGTTTCAGAAGCATTATCATCAGCAAAGATTGTATCTTTAAACCAATCTAGGAAAGTCTTGTTATGCTTTTTCAAGACCTTGTTCTTCAACATTTTTGGATTACTTTCCTTCACTAAACCTTCATGGCGATGTATGTATGGCAAAACTTCATTATTGTTATTCAACACATACAAATGAGCTTGTTGCAAATCTTCTATAGTTGGAGTGATAACATATAGTCCTCTTGAACCCTTTCCTCCTACTCTTTCTTCATGCCGAGACTCAGGAAGCCCAACAGGTTTAGCTTTCTCAATGTACCCTGAACAAAATTCAACGGCTTCTTCTGCAATGTACCTTTCAACAATAGATGCTTCCGAACAATGTAGATTCTTGGTATATCATTTTAAGATCTTCATGTATCGCTCAACTGGGTACATCCACTGCAAATAAATAGGACCACAACATTTGATTTCTCTGACCAGATGAACAATTAAGTGAACCATGATATCAAAGAAAGCAGGAGGAAAATACATCTCCAACTGACACAATATAACATTTTCCAACTCATCTAACTTCACAGGATCAAGGACTTTGCTACATATGGCATTGAAGAAAAAGCACAGCCGAGTTATGGCAAACCTGACTTTGTTAGGCAAAATGTCTCGTATGGCCACGGCTCAGCTAGATCTTGACAAGTATTCAAACCATCTTTCGTCTTGCCTTGAATGTTAAAAAGCATCCCAATGACACTATCACATACATTTTTCTCCACATGCATAACATCAATACAATGTCTAACATCTAGATGAGACCAGTATAGAAGATCAAACAAAATCGACCTCTTCTTCCATATGCAAGTCTTACTTTTTTTCCTTCTTTTGGGTCTTTCCAAATATAGTATTCAGGTGTTGAACCCACTGGAAGACCTGGTCACCAGCTAATGGTATTGGCGCAGTTTCATGCTCTTGACTTCCATTAAATGCGTTTTTCAATCACTTGTAAGGGTGATGAGGTTTTAGAAAACGTCGATGCCTAGTGTACACTATTTTTCTACCATGTTTAAGTTGTATGTAGCTTGTGTCTTCTTCATAGATGGGGCATGCATAATGGCCCTTAACATTGTAACTGCTCAAATTCCCATATGCTAGAAAGTCATTAATGGTACAAAAAAGCATTGCATGTATTTGAAAAGTCTCATTCTGAAACCCATCAAACACTAAAACCCCCTCGTCCCACAACTTTGTCAAGTCTTCAATCAACAGACTTAGATAAACATCGATGTCATTTCCTGGCTATCTTGGGCCCGATATCATCATAGACAACATCATGTATTTTCTCTTCATGCACAACCAAGGAGGCAAATTGTAAATTACTAGCAAAACTGGCCATGAACTGTGTTAAGTGCTTAAACTGGCATATCAATTCAGTCCATCACTAGCTAGTCCAAGCCTAAGATTTCTTACCTCTTTGCCGAAATCCAGATACAAACAATCAATCTTCTTCCACTGGGAGGAATCAGCCGGATGACGGAGCATTCCATCATAGTTTCTACCATTTGCATGCCATGTAAGGTCTTTTGCATCGTCTTCATTAGCAAACAGACGCTTAAACCTTGGAATGATGGGAAGATACCACAATACCTTCGTTGGGGGGCCCTTTTTTGAGTTTTTGTCACTACTACACTCGTCATCATCCTTCACTTTGAACCGTGATACCCCACGCCTAGGGAAGTTGGGCATTTCTTGAAATTCATGTCTGATAGTATGCAATCATTTGAGAAAGCATGAATCTTTTGATACTCCATACCCATTGGACACAAAATCTTCTTGGTCTGATAGTAACTTTTAGGCAACGTGTTTTCCTCTAGAAGCATATCGTGCACTACTTGAAGCAGTGAACTAAAGCTTTTGTCACTCCACCCATATTTGGCCTTCACATTAACCAAACTTAACACCGCCACCAATAGCGTCAAGGAATTCTTGCACCCCAGATACAAAGGCTTCTTTGAATCAGTTTGCAATGTATCATACATAGAGGCATGTGCTTGCTGAAAAGACTCTTTTCCAAGATCACGAATCATATCCTCTAAGTGATCTCCCATTTCTACATCAAATGGTTCAGATTGAGACACCCTCTGCATGTCTGTCAATTCACCATGCCATATCGATGTCGTGTAATTCTTCTTAATCCCATCACACAACAAATGCTCCCGTAAGCCGTCCAGTATTTGTCATCTTCCGTTTAAACAATTGATGCAAGGACAAAAATATTTTCCATCCTCATTCGGTCGACTTCTTTCAGAAGCAAAATGCAAGAACTGATCAATGCCTTCCTCATATGCAGGGCTCATGCGACTTTCGTTCATCCAAATTTGATCCATCTAAATAATAACTCAGTGATACTCACAAAGTTATTCCATGCATCAAAATCTCACTTTTTCATTATAGGTGTGGCCTTATCCCATTCAAGAAGACATTTTTTATGGTAGCTTGATACGTCAAGGTTAAGTCTCTTTTGTTAAATTTAACAAAATTTTGACAGCATTTTGCATTGGTCTCCAAGTACATGACATGAAATCGATGAGATTAATTCCCCGATAATTAAGTATGCACTTAGAGAACAACTAGAAATGCATTGTACCAAAATTTTATCAAATTGAACAAAAAAATCTTAACCTTAACGCATGAATCTACCATAAAAATCTGAGTCTCCCCAAACTGTCCAAGCGGACAATTCAAGATTCAATACAACGATTAATGTAAACTATCCGCAAGAATCATTGTATTCAATCCCGGGAATCTAAGGTTCACTCATGATAAACATTAACTATATGCACAACAATATTCATTAATCACATAAAACAACGTAAAAAAAGGACATGGTTTGCATTCGTACATGTGATAATGCTCACTAACAGTCTCCAACAATGAATATCGTGACTGACGATGCAAACAACAAAATGATTAGTGTCTCTGAGCTTATGCTGTAGCAAACAAGGGTTCAGTCTATTATTGCTCAATTGTCATTAATACTCTACCTACCATGTAACATAATTGTGGGAAAGCAGACTATGTCTTACAATAGTCGTGTAAACTTATGTACAGAAAGCTTCTAAATTAAAAAGCCCATTTGCATGGACATCCATGATATAATACTTCTCAAACAAATTCTCACCATTAAAAGTAAGCAAGAATTAAAATCATAAGCAGCTTCATGGAGATCACGGCGTAAGTGCTTATCTAATTAAGACTCAATAAGATCTATACAATGTTTCTTATTCCTAAATATCTCCTTAATTGGATTCATATTTATATCCCTCGGCATATGATAATAGCCAATGGAAGTTTTTCATCTACATCAACACTCCTTAATGATCTGATTAGAGAGGGAGTTGTTGTATTTAATTCAATAAGAAATATGATTTCAAAATTGCTTATCTATCAAAAGTTGAAAACATTTCCAACATGTTTACCATAACACAGTTTTTGCTAATTGGGCTAGTAATTAGTAAATGCTTTTTAATTAAAATGTAAGGTGAATATAGTAGCAAAAATACATATCAAAGACTAGAATTTGAAACTACTAATCAAGGTGAAACAACTCTACATCAGTACTTCTTGGTAATAATCTAGTTTGGGTGGATTATTGATTGTTCAACTGAAAATAGATGTTAGGAAAAGTTGCTATTGTTAAATAGTGTACAATGTCAGTAATTATCCAATAGCACACAATGGCAAATTTTCCAGCAGCACTAATTAAAAGAAAAGGAACTAAGCAACACTAATTAATTTGATTTTTAATTTTAAAAAACACACTTTAATTATCACTATTATCATCATTTTCGTATGACTACCATTAGCAGGCCCAGCTGGCCCACTCATGACTCAACAACTTCAGCTGGAAACATGTGAAACAATATTTTTCGAACCCTTCATCACATCTAAGACATTGACGTATTTGAAAAATGAAATCCCAAAAGAGCAGTCCATTAAGAAATTGATCAAAGTTCTTTTCATCAGTCCAACTAGCAGTGGAAATTCTACATTCATTTTTAAAAAGAGAAAAAACATGCAATAGAAGCTTTTAAAAGAATGAGAATGGTATACAAATGCCTAAAGGGGATAAAAGAAAATCAAGTTCAATGCATACAAACTACACAATTCTTTACTGGCATAAATAATCATTCCCTCTGACTAACAAAATTTGTTGCCAGTCATTGCATTACTTACTTTTATGGTATTGGTCCAATAACAAGCTTGCTGATATCAACTAGGCATTAATCTTCAACTAATAACTTAAACTTCTAGCTTAGTTGGTTTGGTCCTTTGATGGTTTTCGTGTATATTGACTAACTGTCCTAAGATGTTGAGCATGGTTAGTATAGATACATTTCCATTTGATATGACCCTACCTACTTCAAATTAATAACTTAACCATCCAATTTTCTCACTGCCTATTAAAGCTTAATTTGTAAATTAACATAGAGAAATATGATAATAATAACTGCTACACGTGTCGCTTTCTTCATACCTAACTAACCGTGTGACCTAAAAGTAAGTAGTACCCAAACGAAGCTCCAGATCCAAATCATAACCTATAGGAAAACCTATCTCCAAGTCTATCCTAAGAATCTTTCCATTCTTCAACATTTTGCACCCATCATGATGAGGCTGAGTTGTTGTTAGGGTCAAGATTAAGGTTGTGCCTTATAGGTCCAGCAGCTTGACCTTGAACTTCATGAATTGAGGGTGATGACTGCCTCAACCTTGGTCTATCCCTCCTATGAACATTCATGTGTCCACCAAGTGCCTGAGCAGACTTAAACTCCTTTCTACAAAAGCTGCAAGTGTATGATCTTGGTGGCCATGGGAAGCCATTCACGTAGTCCTGATATGCAATATTATGTTTCCCAATTCAGAATTATCATTTATCATCCATTCTTGAAAGGGCTCCTGAGATCTTGTTTTTCAAGACCAGGTTTATACATAACTTCAAACTAGTGCCTCAAAAGCTTGGACAACCAATATTGTCGATTAGTTGTGGTAATTCTTTGGTGGAGCAGGTGCTTCAAGCCAATTTTCCATAGTCTTTATCCATTAAGGCAAAGGAAGCTTCTTACTCCTTTAACATCCTAAGAAATCGACCATTCTAGGACAGCTTGAACTCTAGAATGATCAATTTCCATAGTCTTTATCCATTAAGGAAAAGGAAGCTTCTTACTCCTTTAACATCCTAAGAAATCAACCTATACATTGTCAAAGAAAACTAACAAATGCTTCAATAATAATGGCCTAAATATTGAATTCGTGGTGGATTGGAAGCTGGAGGTCCAAATGGCATGGCAAGGTACTTATATTGCCCCTCATGTGTGCAAAAAGCAGTTTTGTGAGTATCCTCATCTCTCACACTTATTTCATGGAAACCAGATTTTAAATTCATCTTAGAGAAAGATGTGACCCGTGCAACTAATCCAACAACTCATTTATGGTAGGCATAGGTCATTTGTCTAATAGAGTGACCTTCTTCAACACCTTAGCTGGTATCACTAGAATAGAAAACAAGTGAAAAAAAAAAAGAGTAACCTTATTGCACGATGATGACATGATAGTTGGATCTACAAGGTGGTAGTCCCTTGGCCCTTGCTATTATAGAAAAAAAGAGTGATGCTTGTGAAGGATATGCTCTAGTTCTCCTCTATAGGAAGAACCTTGGTTGTATTATCATTGACAAGAACAAGGTGTTCTCACCAACTATTCCATGTCTCATATTATTCGATGCGAAGCTGTAGTTTGGTTTATATCTAGAACTTAATACCCCTTAAGTGTAAAAGTATTGCGACCATTATCCTGAAAACTTGTCCTCTTCTTTCTCCAATTTTTGTAGTCTTGCATAAGGTCTCCAATAACTCAACCTCTAGAATGATATTCACTCCTCCAAAATACAATACATATGCATCTACCACTATATTGTGCCTCACTCCTAACCTTGTCCTCAATAGCTTCAAATACCCCTGACTCTACCCTCTTCCTTATATAACAGACAAAAAATTTATTCTCTCTATATAACTAACTCCCCCTTTCTGTTAATACTTCTTATAGTGAATTATGGGCCCTGGTTAGCAAGTTGAAACTTCGGTCACTAAATCGGCCATATGAGATTCATGGCCTTGTTAAAAAGCCACCATCTACTGACTCTTTTTTATAATAGTAACAATGACGATTCTCATGCATCTATCCTAATTTGTTACTAAGTTGATCCTAGTGGGTTTACACTTCAATTTTAGTGACTTCCCTGGGAAAAGAAAACATAAGTTTAATGTAAAGTTCTTTTTATGCCTACACATTATTAAACAATATATATATATATATATATATATATATATATATATATATATATATGAATTTATGTTAAAGAGACACAGAACAGAACCATGCTATACGGCAACATAACCAAGATTTCAAGGGATCCTCTAAAAAACCAATAACAAAACTTGTTAAGGGAATTAACAAATAGCAGAATTTTTATTTAAAAAATACAGAGAGCAAATACAAAACAGAGCCATGCTATACTACCATATGTTTAGTGAAATGTTAGAGAAGAAAAGAATAATTTTACCTGCAATATTCCTTTTGTGGATGAAAGAAATAGCAAGTACAACTCCTAAAGCTACAGCAATGGAGGTTCCAATAATTATTTTGGAGCTCTTCTTGCTCTTGATAGATTCTTCACAGTTGAATTTGATCAAATAAAATAGAAATGGTTAAAGTCCACATTGAAGGATCAAGATTAAATTCTCAAAGATTATATATTTTGATTTACATTTAAGTTTAACACAAGGCTTACCTTTGGTGAAGGAGCAAAGACTGGTTGTGGCTTAAGTTCTACTGATGGTGGCGGTGTAACTGGGGTTGCAGGCTTACTTGGTTGTTCTTCGTGCAAAGAAATAAAAAAACAAGAACAATGGTTACCTATGATTGTTCATAAATGTTTGAGGAAACATACCAAATAATATTTCTACATGTAACAAAAACACTATGCATGTATTCTATGAGAACTGAAATTTGTGTTGTGATCCACTATCTCAACCATGGACCTAACTCTCAAGCCAACATTCCTTCTCATGTGCAAAGCAGGAACGCCAAATTGGTTCACCCTAGATCCGCTGGGAATGCGGATCATAGGGTTTGCCAGGATTGATTCCTTAGGCTTATATAGAAAACCAGACCAACAATAATCCTTAGGAATTCAGCAGACGAAGTAAGATCAAAGGAAAATTATTCTCCAAAAAATTCACCTTTACATTGAAATCCTATTGCAACCAATTAAAATTCATACTAGATAGTGCTTCATGAACAACAACACAAATAATAATTACTAGAACAAAGGGGTCACTGCTAATAGGCTCACTCACCTCTGATATAGTGTAAATCAAAGGGCCTGAGCCTAGTCTCAGGGTATCTAAAGCTTGAAACAGTCAAAGTACAACTTTCCTAAATAGATCACATGTAGGTTGCGACCAACTAAGGGAATTTAAAAGCTTAGTTTAAGGGAATTTATAACTAAGGGAAGTTAACATAATGGCAAGCACAAGCAAAACTTACCCTGTGATTGCGAGTACAAAGAAGAGCAAAGAGTGCTTTGGTGCCAATGAAATGGCTGCAAGGAAAGCAACGAACGTCATTCAAAGACAATGGCAGTGACGACATGAATTTTTCCGAAGCAAGAAAACTTACCAGGACACGGCGATGAGCATCATAGCAGACACAACCAGAGCGCGGCGACGACCTAAGGGTGGCTTTGCGAGACTGAGCGTGGGGGGTCAGGGACAATGGCAGTGACGAGGGTGGGTTTGCGAGACTGAGCATGAGCAGAGAAAAGGGTTTTGGGTTTTTAATTTAAGTAAAAACACAACATCGGTTTTTTTTAAAAATCGATGTTAACATAACCCCGTTAACATTGGTTTTATCAAGAACTGATGTTAACATGACCCCGTTAACACCGGTTTTGTCAATACCGATGTTAATAAACTCGTCTTATTTACAAGTATGCCACCGCGTTTGTGTTAACATCGGTTTTGTCCAAAACCGATGTTAACCTAGCAATGTTAAATGTATAATTTCTAGTAGTGATAACATGACTATATATATTTGAAATCTTTGAACAAAGTTTTAAATTTGATAACCCATTTTTTAACCTTTGAAATATAAAACAACATTAAAAGATATAGAGCAATGAAATATATAGTTGAGCAAGTGTTCAAGAAAAAAGCTATTGTGCATTATCAAATATTATTTTGTACTAGAGAATTAATTATTTGCAATTTCCATGGAAAAATCAGAAGAATTAATAAAGTCACTCATTATTGTTTGGCTAGAGTTGATTCTTGAATCCTCTGCAAATTCATGCGGATATAAAGAAGAATGTCTCTTTCAAGCATCTCCACTACTTTGTTCATAGAGGGGTGATCATTGGGTTTTAACTGTATACACCCAAGTGCAACTATGATCATCTTCTTTGCTAGTTCCTTCTCATCCTCTATGACATCTTCCATTTCTATATCTTTCTCTTTTCCAAGTTGATCATAAATCTAAAATGGAAAGTAAAGTTGGCTTGAATGCTCTGCATGAGGATCTAGGTTTTTCCTCTTGCTTGCCATCTCCATCAAAAGCATCCCCAAGCTGTAGACATCAGCCTTATGGGATATTCCTCCACTATTTTTATAAAATTCTAGAGCTATATACCCAATTGTCCCTATTGCTAACGTCATAGTGACAATGCTATTATCTATTGGATATAACTTTGCCAACCCAAAGTCAGATGCCTTTGGGGTGAATTTTTCATCGAGTAGCATGTTGTGGGGCTTGATATCAAAATGCAAAATCCACAACTCACACCCATGATAGAGACAAGCAATCCCACGAGCTACTCCAATTGATATATCATATATTTGCTCATAGCTTAAATGTATGCTTCCATCTTTGGAAAAAATAAATTTGTCAAGGGATCCATTAGGCATGAATTCATAAAAAAGAGCACGTTTGGAATCCTCAGCACAAAATCCAATTAGTTGTACTACATTCTCATGATGTATTCTTCCAATTGTTGCAACTTCACTACCAAAGTCGTGTCCATTACCTTTCGATTTACTCAACATTTTTATTGCTACACAAGGCCCATTATGCAAATTTCCCTTAAACTCGGAATAATAACCTCCTTCCCTTAATTTGTCCTTGAAACCTCCAACCATCTTCTTAATTTCCTTGTATGAGTATCCAATAGGCATGAAGTTATTTTGTTCTAGATAGGTTTCAATGTATTTGTACATTGACACATTTTTTTTCCGCCATTTGTATACCAACAACACAATAAACAATGGCACTCCAAAACAAAAATTTGACTACCCATACTATACAAATAGTCATGGCAAAATCTGCAAGAAATTGAGTGAATAATTAGCTTAATAAAGAATCATTTGATTACACTGTATATTAGTCAATTATTTTAATTATTATCAATATTTTGAAGTAAAATACTAAAATACTAATACAAATAATATGACATGTAAATATTAGAATCCTTTAGATGAGTAATCAATTAAGTCACTATGACATGTAGTAAAGACTAAAACAGTAATTTCAACAACAATAATATCAACCTAATTAGGACATTTTAATTTTCAAATTTCAATATATGAAAGCAAATAGACTATTATAAGCCAAATTTCAAAACAACAAATATGATGAATTATTTGTACATAATTATTTTTTTCAAATAATAATAATATGAATAAAGTGTAAATAAGGTGAGTTTCCATCACTTTTTTTAAATACTTCTATGTTTAAGAACTCTCTAAACACATTCCCGAATAACATTAACATATGAAGACAAAATAAAATTTTCAAACTAAGTGATTTCAAGGTGCTCAAATATAACCGAACTAAAAAAAGGTGAAAAAAGTTATCGAAGTCATTTTTTTGTCATCTAAAGTCTTTATTTTTTTACCTGTGTAAATTAATCCAGATAGCCATAAAAGTAAAGGAGCATATCACTTACACATATAAGTTCATTGCCTTCTTTTTATTTTACTAGTAACCATAGTTAATTAGTAAAAAAATTATATAAGTTTTGAACTCAACTCATAAAATTTCAGCATGACTTACTTTCTATAATTAGAGACTTCCAAAAGTCAACTTCCATTGAAAATTTCAAAATTAGTCACTACAATATTTTAATATATATGAGAAATTACCAAGGGTATCATATTAAAAATTCTTATAAATATTTAAAAAAGTTAAGCAAGATAAGTTCTAATACAATAATGCTAAACACATTTAATTGTTATTGAGCTTCTTGTTATGTTGTATGTTTCATGATCACCCAATTGTTCTACAATCTTGAACATTCCATCCTTAGCATGTTATCCTAAATAACTATGGGAATACTCAAAACAAACATCAAATAACTAAAAATATAATCACACAAAAACTCAAAAGATTCATCCTATGAATGTTATGTAAACACTCATAAATCAATAAACATTTAATTAAACATGATTCTTGAACATAAGGCAAGACAAGTAAAGTTATTCATCTGAAAGTCAATTAGTCATGAAATAACACGTGACATGCATCACAATATCATGCTGGCACCCCAAAAGTCAAGGAAGCACTAGAAGTCATGCACTAGAAATTAATGAATGTGCAAGTAACTAGTCATAGGATTTAACATCAAAAGCTTAGTGGTTAGTTGTGAACTTGGTTATACAATGGTTCTACCATTATACCATTATTTTAATCTATTTTCTCTAAGACTCCCCTTCTTAGAATTAATGATCTTATTCTTAACAGCATTAGACCGCCAAGAGATAGTGCATCTTTCCCTTAGCTTGCAGGTTATAACTCTTGACCTACAATTTACCCTCTCCTAACCAATCTCTAAAGAAATTGCATTGCTTTTAGCTTGTCCCACTCAAGGCTCAAGAAGCATGATTGGTTCATATTATTTAGTTCCTTTAATCTCCCTTAGGCATAGTTAGCTCTAGAGGTATTACTGTAAACATTTCATTAACTTTTATCTAATTTAAATGTAAACTAAGGACATGCAACAAGGTATTATAAATACATTACGACAAAGCACAAATAAATAATATTATGAATTTATTTGTTAGCAAATGCTCACAATATCTCTCATACATATGCAATTATATTATTTGCAAAATAAAAAATATATATTTGTCCCCTGTTTGCTTTACATGTACTATAGAGACAAGAATCATGGCAAACAATTTTTTCCCATCATTATAAATAATCAAAGATATGTTCAATCACAATCAATAATTAAATCATAATCAACAACATAGGACAACCCTTGCACACTAGAGAACATTTCAATAAAGTAATTAAGGAAATGGGTTTATCCCTCATAGAGATAGCAACCCTCATAGGAAAATTCAAAAACATGCAAGGCTATCCAACAAGTAATAGAAGTAACAAGTTGAATCAAACACTCAAAACATGTGGCAATTTAAAAATAGGAGATTTTAGATTTTTCACATAATATCATTACCGAAATCTCCTCTAATATCATAAGTCATTCCTCTACTTCAATCAAATGTGAGTTGCCACGAAAATTTGATAAATCATTCCCACGAAATCCAAATAACCCCACATATTAAGGATTTGAAGACACTATCGCTCCAGCGACAACTTCCCCATTTCCCATCTGATGAATAATCTATGTTTTCTTTTGCATAACTTTGACCACCTAATCCAAAGCTATATATGGAAAGCACCTCACTCGTTATTCCCATTATTAGTTCCAATGAATTTGCACACTGCCCCTCAGATATTAGATTGATCAAGTACAATACCCAAGGATTAGTAGGCATACCACCCCTCATATATTGGGTTGATCAGTCCCAATATCTAAAAGATTAGTATCTTACATTTATGGTTCTAATAAACAGTCCTATGTGCCCATATTTTATTTTTTGTAAACGAATCCACTACTAAAATTTGATTTAGGATCAAACTACTATGATACCATAAATGTAACACCCTTTGATTACAATAACAACCTGTAATAAAAATATACATTAAAATGTCCATAAAATAAGAATTTAGAAATTTGAATGGTTCAAAGTACTTTAAATATTATAATAAATGAGTCCTTATGTATGTATAAATAAACAACTTTATTCTCAAATATGGGCATCTACAAAGTTTAACTAATAATGAACTAAGTCTTCAATTCTCCTCTATCTCAAAAGTTTTTCCTTGAACTCTGAAAACAACACTTTTAATGAGACAATATTCCTAGTGAATAACATAAGTTCTAAAAGAGTTCTCAAATAGTGTTGTTCTTAGTTGGCGCGGTAACCGGAGAATCCAACCATGATATCCACAAAATTAAATTAAAAAGACTTAAATATGTTGGAGATCCCTGAAATATACCTGAATTTCGTAACTGATCCCTGAAAAAGTTTTGATTCTCGTTGGGTCTCTGAAACTTCAAGAGTTTTGTGGGAGATCCCTGTCGTTAGTCTCCGTCCAAAATGTAATGATGTGGTTGTTAGTTGGACACTTCAGTAATATGTATACGAAGCCACGTCAAAGGTATCAATGACATGACATGGCACCTGGATTTTTTTAATTTTTATATTTAATTTTTAAAAAAAATCCCGCACCCATTTTTCTTTTTTTCCCCTTTCTTCTTCCCCTCTTCTCTTCTTTCCTCATTGTTTCTCCTTCTCCGGCAACCCCAAAACACCAAACACCACATTTGTCCAAGTTGAAACCTCCTTTGTATAAGCCAACCCCAACCACACAACAACAATAGCTTGAAACCCAAACCCTACATAATCAAAATTTGAAATCCAACACCACTACCACCACAAACAACAATAAGGAACTCGTCCTTGGCTCCATCAAATTCAATATTGTATGTTTCGAACATCGATTACTCCCTCACAAACTCAGACCTTCACACGCTCTTCTCCACCTTTGGCCATATCGCACATGTCACTATCACAGAGCCACGTGCGGAGCCGCGGGGCTCACAGTCGAGCGGCGGGAGGATGGAGTTGGGGACAAAGGCTTGTAGTGGCCGCGAAGGTGGGGCCGAAGTTGACGACATCGAGGAAGCAGGGTGAAAATGGAAGGTGTGGTACTTGTGCATGTGGACGTGGGAGTGGTGGTGGTCGGAGGAGGGGGAGGCGAGTAGGAGGAAGATGCAAGGAGGGAAAAAAGAGGAATCGGTGGAAATTGAATTTGGGTTTTGGATTTGGGAAGAGAATTGGGAGAGAGAGGACAGGGAAGAGGTGACGGAGAATTTGCACACGGTAGGGCGGAGGGGGGGAGCAGCGGGCGAAGAACCAATCGAGGAAAGGAGGGAGGTGGGGAGGATGGTGTCGATGGAATCAGGGAAGGACGAGGAGGAGAGGAAGCCAATGATGGTGGCCAGGAGAGTGGCGGAGGAGGAGGTGTCATCGTCATCTTCGACGGTGTAGTTCACATGTTTGGGGGTCGGACGTGACTTCATACGTGTATCACTAACGTGTATCACTAACGTGTATCATGTTTTGGATGAAGACTAACGACAAGTATCTCCTATAAAACTTTTGAAGTTTCAAGGGCCTAATGAGAAGCAACAAATTTTCAGGGATCAGTTTTGAAATTCAAGTATATTTCAGGGATCTCCAACATATTTAATACAATTAAAAATCATATATACACACTTATAAAGCAACCATACAAAATTATTCACTCAATGAAAGAACACTCTAGTAAATAAACACCAACACTTCACTGCACTCAATTCTTGAACAAACAAATATCACGGACACAACTCATTGATTCCCAGAATCACTAGACATAATTCTTTGGTTCCCATAATTGGTGTGGATTTCAGATTCTTGAAAGGGTCTATGAGCTCATATCCATGTAATAGTGTCCCACAACCTTCCCCATCATAGAGGAGGTATCTAGAATCTCTTCCCATCCTAGATGGAGGTATCTATTATCTCATCCTTATCCTAGATAAAGGTATCTCGTATTTCTTCCCTGTCTCAGATGGAGGTATCTCATGCGTATCGAATCCTAAAATAAAATATACACTACCTCCACTTCCTAGAAGATGATGATTGATTCACACATAATTAGAAAACATCATTCTAGATAATTACCAAATAAATACTCTAATTCTATACACACTAATAACTCACAAAGTCATACCCCAAATTATAACATCATATAAGTCAATAAATAATTAACTATGAGATTCTCTTTGTTTCTTCTTTCTTCTCAATCCTATATAATCTACTAATTTTCTATTATCTGAAAGAAATCATTTATAAAATTCTACAAGAAAAGAATTGTCTATCCTTATATAAGTACAAGAGTATATGATTTAAGATTGAGTTACTTGAGATATATTTTCAATAGATTTGGCTAATAAAAACTTTCTTTATCTTTTTTACTCTATTATCCAGATTTATCTAATTATTAACATGATCTATTATTTTATTTTCTTTCAAGATATATTAAGATAAAACATGATAAGACTTAAAAATCGTTCTCAATGATCACCAATTCAAATATAACAAATACCTTCACAATAATAATCTTTTAATCATGTTAATTATTATATGAAACTGCTATACTTTCTTTTATAATTATTAAATAGTCTAGCAATTCTTATATCAACCACCTGATCTTTTTGATGGTAAAATTATTATTTAACTCAATTAGTTTTAAATAAAGTATTTAAAAAAATCATACTTTTTTAATTCAATTATTTCAATAAAATTTAATATATCATAATACAAGCATTCCAAATATATATATATATATATATATATATATATATATATATATATATATATAGACACACATAACTATATATCATCATAATTATAATCATTTTAATTCAAATAAATTCTTATACTAATAATTTTTATATTAAAATTAATAACAATAATTATAATAAAATTTTAGGATGCTACACCCAACATTAGTAATATGGTTAAATAAGCTTTTCAGTAAAAAAAAAAATTAAAAACTAAATGTTCTAGTCTAGGGTTCCTGGTGGGGATTGAGGTTCACTTTTAGAGCATAAGGTGTATTCTCATTTGTCCCTATCTTGGTGTTTGCCTTATATAGGGGCTCCACGAGGCAATCCTATCAAAACTTTCCTAATATTATAGGGATAAGATATGATAGGATATATTCAAGATATAACAAGATTTTACACTATATGATTAGATATGCCACTGTTATATATCAAGCATGACAATAAGTTATTGGGTTAGTCTGACCTAATACCGACCAAAGGATAGACAACCCCTCAAGTTTGAGTGCATAGCACAAAGAGGCTAAAAGCAACAAGGGATTGACATGGCACCGCCCAAAGGGTATGCTAACTAATTAAAATGCATTACTCTTAGTAAAACATCAATATGGTTCTTAAAATTGATACTATCCATCAAATTAGTTTGTAACATTGCAAAAGTAGTAAATTTGATTTCTAATGGGCAAATATTAATCAATTTGGGTGTATGTTGGTACATAGGATATAAGTCAATTTCTTCTTTAACATCAGTAGTGGGCATCTAGAACAAAATTAAAGTGACTAATGCTTGTCAAAATTGAAAACTATATTCATGTTTTACATCTGTTTTTTTTTTATTAATCAATTTTAATTACAAAGTCGTTATCTTGTTTTTGATCTGGTTCCTATTTTCAAATATTTGTAGAATAAATAGAGAAAGAAGTTGTTTTTACTATTTCTTGTACGAATTTTTTAAAATAGAAAACAAATTAAAAATAAACTGGCAATTTTGTAATTAAAAAGTAGAACAAAAGAATTAAAACAATAACACTTTCTCAAAGTAAACAAGCCCTAAATTATCGTTTTAATCTATAATGGGTCAAAATAAATGATAATGCCAATAATAAGGATGGATTGGATGTTTCACTTTTATTTGTATGTTTCTACTCATCTATATTAAATACCTTTGCTCATACACACTTTTATTTCTTATTTTCAGTTAATTGGTTCAATCAATAAGTTTTGACCTTTTTGCTAAGCTAACTGTTATTTTCTCTATAACAATTTTCAGTTATGATTAGGTAGTTGTTAGCTTGTTGGTTGTAGAGGCTATAAGTAGGTTAATCTTCATAGTTTCTAGTGAGATTCCAAATATCATTGTATTTTTTTTCTTTCTCTTATATCATTGTGAGAAAATTTGTAATTGAGTTGAAAGATATGTTGCATAAGGCCACAAAGGCCTAAGACTTAACATTTGGATTTGTGACTTTTGAGGGGATGGAGTGCTCACTCTCGTGTTACCATTTTCAAGATTCGATGTCAAGCATGAGGCTGGCTCTCCAACTTTTGATTGATAAGATTGACTCATGGTGGGAGCACAATGATGCGCTTCATGTTGATCGTTTCTACATCTACCTCTGTTATTGTCTAGTGTCGGTGGATGCACTAGAGATTAGGCCCCCTATGGTTGATCTTTATGTTTGGTGGACCTAGTCCAGATCATCTTATTACCATTTTTTTGTGCGCGTGCATAGGTTGTCATTCCATCCAAGTCTACCCCGCCACCTGTGGATAATGAGATGTCTTTTGTAGGATCTGACTATTCATCTAATGACTCTAAGGCTACTCTCCCTGCTTCAATTTCTCCATGGTCAATGTTACCTAAGCCTCGTGCACTGCTATCTGGGCCTCTTCGCTTATCTTTGACCTAGGCGGATTCCCGTAGGGTGGCACCACCCATGGTGAACTTGGTAGACCTTGTGTCTAAGAATGGAAAAGAGGATTCTAAGGAGGATACGTCTAGCAAGAAGGATCCATCAATGGAGGAGGACCTATCTATGGATGAGAGGGCCTAGTGACGGAGCTGGAGCTGATGGAGGAAGACTCTACATAGGATTCTTCTTATGGATCTTGTTAGAAGGCCGTGTACATCTTACTATACTTATTTTGAGTACAGTTGACTTGAGCTTGGGTATAGGTGAATGCTATAAGTCTTATATTTTCCACTTATGTGTATTTTAGGATGAATAGACCTAGGCTAAGACCTTTCGTATTATTTAGTCACCATATGCTTTATATCTCTTTTCTTAATACATTAGGACTGTATATGCTACTTATTTCTTCCACCAAGACACTTACACCTTGCTACTTATTATCACTTATGAAACTTATTTATGTACATATTGTGTTCATGGAGGTTCACTTGTTTATCCATATTTATTACTTGAGAACATATGGTTTATTTATGCTACAAATGATTCACGTTTACTTACTGACACGTGGTTTCATTATGTCATGTGTTTACAACGAGAAAATTATGTATGTTTCTAAAATGGAAACGAGTTTGAGAAATTTATATAAAAAGTTTTTATTTTTCACAAAATTTCCTTTACTTCATCTATCCTTATTAAGTGGTATGAATGTCATTGGAACGAACCATTTTAATAAAGGATAAGAAAGGGTTATTTTATATATCTATCTAAGCCCATATTTTAGGGCGTTGTCTCTTGTATCACCCCAGCTACTTTTAGGATCATTGATTGTCCCCACAAACACACATGAGACTTTTCAACGTGGTTTGTTCTCACTCACATGATTTTCAAGAAAAATTCTCTAAAGGTCACCCATCCCAAAATTTCTCCAAGCCAAGCACGCTTAATTGTTGAGTTTTTAAGTAATGGGCAACCAAAAAGTAGATGCATCTTGTTGTCATAGGTAATACCAATTAATTCTTTTAATTCATTGTCAACTATAAAGTCACATACTTGCAAAACCTTTAGATTCATCTCATTTGGGTGTGTATTCATTTCAAATTCAAATCCCTCCTATTGGAAGCCTGCCAGGAGCTACTCCTTGTCTGAGTCACAACTTTTTTGCACTGGCGACTACTCCTTAGCTTTTTCAGCATCTAGGATGTTACATGATGATGTAGAAATGTGGCGCAACCATGGGATTAAAATAGATAAATGTGTGAAAGTGTATGTCAAGGCTCTAATATCGAAATCCAGCATCCCAAGATATCCATATAGAGTCCAAAATAAAGAAATCACTTAAAGAATGTGTCCTTCCAAAATTAATTAGAAGTTATTGAGGAAATTAAGAATATTAATATATTTTTTCCTTTTTAATAAAGATAACATATTTATAGCTTTAGTTTAGTAATAAGTTAATTGGTGATATTAGGAATATATAATATTTTATTATTTCTTTTTATTTGGTTTCTAGGAAGTTTTATTTTTTCTTATATATAGAGAAAGCATAAGTACTCAAAAGAGAGATTATTATTGAATTAAAAATTGAGGCTTTCTCATTTTCTCAACCCTTGGTATTCTCTTGAATCAACAAGCAGTTGAACCCTATCTCAACTTCTCGGCATTCTTATGAATCAATGAGTTATCCTTAGTATTCTTACGAATCAACGATTTCTTGAAACCCTAGCTTAATCCCATTACTACATTGCATCAGTTGGTATCAGAAGTCAGTATGATCGGGCATGATATGACTAAGGAGACATGTTACTCATGCTAACCTGAAGAATGTGATTCAATTGATCAAGATCACATGGTTGTAGTTGAAGGTGGACCACTTAACACAACAATTGGTTTATTTTCAATCACAACCACCACACCATGTTTGTCTAGTCCTGGACATTGATCATCGAACCTGCGATGACAATGATTTTAACATTGATGACTACCCCTTTAATGTTCCCACTCAATCAGATTGTTGTTGGTAAGATGGATTCGAGTTCGATATGCTTAGTTTTGATGTCAATAGTGAACCTATTTACCACACAGATGATGAGTTTTGTAACATCCTAAATTTATGGACTATAGAAATAATAATCAAAAGACATCTTTTAAGGAATATCTTTTATAATTAATGATTAACGGATACCCTGAGGCATTATTAATAACAAGACCTTATAATAGGATTTGATGAAAATAAGATAATAGGACCCGGATGAGGAGTCAACGCCTAGGTTGGGCCAAGACACAACAAACACCCACACACCCACACGACTTTTATAAAGAAAGGTAGGGAGAGTTAGAGAGAAAAAGTGATAGAAAGAAAGAAAGAGTTAGTGAGAATGAGAAGAAAAGGAAGAAGAGAAGGAAAAGAGGAAGAGGGAGAAGGAGAAGAGATCAGAGCTTCAACGTGAGACCTCTACAATGTGAGTGTTTTCCCCTTAGCCCCATTGATTCCTTGTTTGTGATTGTTTTCCCCTATTTTCCCTTTTGAACCCAAAGTTAAGAAATTTGGGGATATTGATGATTAGGCATGATTGATGAGTTTTTTGATAAGTTTAATTGGATAGAAATACAACAGAAGTGTTTAGGGCTTGATTTTTGAGCTTAGGGATGCATGGGAAACCATTGTTGACCCCCTTTGTGCAGATCTCGCAAAATCACGATTCTACAAAAGCCTAGTACTCTTTGTGCGAGCAAGTTCCTAGGGGAGTTTGTTGGTTGGGCAAGTAAGTTGTCAGTGGAGTTAGCTAGCTAGGTGAGCGATGCTCACTGGACGAGTATAGGTGGAGAGAAATAGGTCTATAACCCTCTAGAAGTTGTTTGAGGATAGTTAAGGGTTAGATTGACTTAGTTGTTCCCTATGCTTGCCTCCATATATATAATCCTTGATGCTTGATTCTATGATGTATAGGTTGTTGTTGATAATTTCCTTGTTGGTAGATGTATTCTTCTGGATTGTGACATATGCTTAGGATTGTATGAAACGATGAATCTCTTAATGAAAGAAACTTAAGACACTTAAAACTATACCTATGCCTCTTAGAAAAGAAAAGGTTAGGGAGTTTCCCCTAAGGTTTTAAGTAAGAGTTTTTATGAAAAGTGTTTTAGTTTCAATAACAGCTTTCAGAAAAGAGTATCCCCTCAATGACATAAGGTATAACCTTCCCTGGTACCAATCACATCCAGCATACTATGGTGTGCAAAAGGCTAAGGATCCTTTATGTTACCAAGGAGTGATAAGTTTACAAAATGTTTATGAAAATGATTCTTTATGAAAAGGTTATTATGAAATAGTTTTAAAGAGAAAGTTAAGATCTCAAGTAAGGGAAGAGATAGGCAACCAAGAGGAGTTTCAAGAAAGTAAATCTAAGAGGCCCTCGCTAGAGGTGAGTGAAAGGACTGTCACCTAGACACTTATGGGGGAAAACCAACCATCTTCATCAGTGAAGGTGGGGTTCTTCATAGAGAAGGACACTTAAAGGAAAAAAGTAAAATAAACTCCTAGGTTGGCCCACTATCACATTCTTAATCATTGCATCATTTTGCAAATACTATGTTGGAGAATGTATCCCATGTTTACATACACAATCAAACAACTGACAATAGTCAATTGTGTTATCAAAATCATTACTACAAAAGAGTATGTTAATGTCTATTACAACATACATATCATCTACCTTATACTACAACAAAGTATGTTTTTTGTAACATTCGAAAAATGTCGCCAAAACATGAATAAATGTTACTAAAATATTTTCACGACATTTTATTGAATGTTGTGTATATCTCTTGTTGTTAAAGACTTTTAGTAACATTTTTTCATATTAATAACATTTATAAAAAATTTACTAAGGTTTTTAGTGACATTTTTTCATACTAATAACATTATTTTTAAAAATGTTACTAAAGGCTATAAGCAATATTTTTTCAATACATAGGCAACATTTTAAAAATGTTTCTAATATATATGTTTTGTAAACAACTTTGTATTAAAAATTATTCACTAAACAAATTAAACAAGGTGAAAAACAACAACCAATTAAATCAAACACCATATGAGAAAAGACAAAAAAATCAAATCATAAATAAACATGAATAATCAAATAATAAAAATTGATATATTTAAATCACCTTAACTATGAAAAACAATTAAACGGACATAAAATGGAGCTTTGTTCCCCAAACTGCAACAATCAGTAGAGATGGCTTACCAAAAACAATTTATTTTAGGCTTTTTGATTGGTAATATGTTGAAAATGGAAAATTAACCCATAAAATACACAAGGTAATTAGGTTTTGATCCCTTGTGCATTAATGTGGTGATTAACAAGTTGGTGAACAAGATTAATAGTTCAATCAGAAGGGACTCCAATTCTAAATCTTTGATTGGGGTGTTTGATATCTATGGTTTTGAAAACTTTAAATCTACACTACTACATAAAAAGGTTTTAACATCGGTTTTGGAGGAGTTTTAACATCAGTTTAGAACCGATGTTGACACTATCGTCATCGAAAGTAGGCAATTTTCAACATTGGTTTTAAAAAAATCGATGTTGAAAGTCATATACAACATTAATTTTTGGCAAAACCGATATTGAATGTGCTATACCACATCGATATAGCATCGGTTTTGGCCAAAACGGATGTGGTATAGCACATTCAATATTGGTTTTAGACCAACCGATGTTGTTTTTTTGCAATTTTTAAAATATTTCGTCTGTTTTTACAATGAATCAACCTGCAAATTAAAAGCAGAACTAACCCAGACAGTTTGTATAATTATGGTATTGATTAATATTGAATAAATAACTTGAAAATTATCACAAAACCATGATTCAAGTCATTGAAAAAATAGTGTAATAGTGGACAAATTGCTTAAAGTTACATAACATAATTTACAATTTAAGTAAAATAATATATCAAGTTTGTTGCTTGTATTTCTCATCGGTCTAAATTCAAAGAACTTATAAGGATCTCCAACTAAGACAATAAAAGATGTTAAACTAGAATTCCTAAGTCAAGTGTTAACAAGTATATTAAGTATGATACAATGAGGGAATATAAAAACTAACGACTGGGAATCAATAAAACATTTCAAATATAATTTTTGCATATATAACAAAGAAAAATAAATCAACCTATAATAACTCTTCTCACACTGAAAATAGGCAGATATTACCTTTGCTCTAAAATGCTTGGGATCTCTCTTCTCGCCTTCTTAATTTTTTATCTTATTTAAAAAAGCATAAAAAATAGTATAAATGAAATTTCTCTATGTAATACTATGATAAGAAGATAAAAAAGAAGGTATCTTATAATAATAATAAACAGAAAAGTAGGTAGTATATCGCTAGATGGCACAACTATGCAAAGAGTTTCTTCTCACCAAAACTATGCTACTATAAAAGTAAATGTATTTGGACATAGAAGAGTCCACATGCATTAGTTATAATATAGGACGGTATAAAAATTAACAATATTTTTTTATTAGTTAAAAAAATTAACAATATAAGATTGAATGTGTATCCTTAATTTTTATAAACATTAACTAATTTGACTCTTCTTAAAATAATATATTAATTTTAAATTAGAATATTTAAAAATATTTCTTCATTACAATATCACATTACATACAATCTCATAATATTGATGATTACTTGCTTAAAATAACTACATCCATATGAAGATTCTACCAGATGATTATTTATTATTTTATAAAAAAACCAAGCTAATTAAAAAAGTTTCAAGAGGATTAAAAGCAAATAAAGTTATAACAACCCACATTAAAATCAATTAAAGGATATTAAATCCATAATCAATCTTGACAAAGTTGTGGCTTGTGATTGTGAAAATGCAAAGCCAAAGCAACTACACCTCAAACACCACAAGTTTGTGCTTATATTTGCTGCATAGTTGCACACCATATTGATCTAAGGATTGTTTTTTCATGTTTTCTTTTTGTATAAAAAATGAACATTTTAAAAGCCATTATGAAAGATAAATTACTATACCCTTCAAAACCATGCATATCTCTCCATCTGTCTGCATCATTCATGCCATTTTCATTTCTCCTCTCAAATTCTCTCACCTTCTCTTCAATCCGTTGATCTTCTTCAATCTGTGGTTCGTCTTTATCAAGTCGTGTGTGGTTGTGGTTGGTGTCCATCATCGTTCCACTATCGCTGCCATGAGGTGCCGTGAGTTCTACTGGTTTTTTTGTGTTTTTATTCTATATTGAACATAAAGATTGTCAATCCATATGATCCATATGAATATTCAATCTGTACAATTCATACGGATTACCAATCCATAGGATTATAAGGATTCCAAATCCATATTTTTTTTAATTTTATATTTTTTTTATTTAATAAATTATTTGCTTAATAAAATTATTTATCAAAAATTTAATGTTTAAAATTTTCCATTATTTATTTATTTTTTAAATAAGTATTGTTGTTAATTTTATATAATTATTTAATTTAATAAATAAATAATTTATTTAATAAATTTTTTTATTTAAAATAAATTTATAAACTGTTTTTTTATATAATTATTTCATAAATATTTATTTTAATACTTTTATATATTTAAAATATTAATTTTTAAAATAGTTAAATTAAAAAAATTGCAAAATTTTATAATGTATATATTTTAAAATTTACTTAAACAAAAACAGGTAATATTGTATAAGAAAAATGTTTTTTTACTAATATATTTGTATGAATATTAAATATTTAATACTATTAAAGATTTATATAATATTTTTTTGAAGTTTAAAAATATAAAATTAATATCTGCATTCATTTATTAATATTTAAAAATATTAAAATAGTTATTTATAAAATAATAAAGTTTTAGTTTATTAGAAATAAAAAAAAATTGTACTTTGATTTTGACCATATATTTTAGTTTGCTAGATTTAGTGATTTCAAGTAAAAAAACTAAAAAAACAATTTCTACATTGATTTATGAATATATAAAAGTATTAAAATAAATATTTATAATATAATTAAATCTTTATTTATGAATAAATAAATTGTAATTTATAAAAAAATTAAAATAAAATTGTAGTTTGATTTTGATGAGGTATTTTAGTTTGCTAGATTAATCATTTAATGTTAATTTAATTTTTTTTATTACATTTGTTAAAATATACTACATTTAATAATATAGTAGGGTTTTAGAAGATTTTTTAATTAATTTGTTAGTTAGTTTTTGAGTAATAGTATGAAAAAAAATGTTTTGAAATATGAAAGTCAACTATTATTTGAACGATGACATTATTTGATATTAATGTGCAAATTTGTTGATTATGGTTAGAACCAGATGATTGCGTTAAGCTTTAGATAGAGTTTTAAGAAGAGCCTTAGGCCAACAACATATGCAAGTAGACAACGGACATATGCAGCTGTTGCTGAGAGGATGTTGACCATGTGGATCATGCTGCTGACGAGGTTCTCTAGCAGTCTCAGGAGCTAGTTACAAATTATGTAGTTACTCAGGGTTTTCCAGGTGGTCAAGTAAAGGCAGTCTATATCTGTTTGTTTTATAGGTACTATCTATGAGAAATATCAAATTGCAGGCATTGGTTAATTTCACTGCATCATGATGACTCCAACATCCTTCAGTTTATGTCAATGAATACACTCATCATGTTCAATAAGCTTCATTAGTTGTTGCATTTTACTATTATTGTCTCTTATAGAAGAATGATATGCATATGTTGCATTGCATACTTGCTTCATTGTTGTAGAACTGTTGGCATTGTGCTCCTTCAATGTCAGTTGACTAACATATGGATGTCCACCGAACGACTTAGCCAATGCATGATTATGACTTCTACATATTAAATTCACCATCCACTTTTCACCTCCCAACATTAGTTTCCCTCGCAGCTTAAAGGGACACCCACATTTTCTACTGCCAATAACTGTTCGTACTAAATCTTTCTTGTATGTCTTATATTTTCCACTCCTCTCAACCAATTAAAACATATGAGGTCCTTTCTCTCTTTCCATTATTTGTGTTTGACCTCATTATCATCGCCACAAAACCAATATTATACGCAACAGAGTGAGCCCAATGCAAAACGTCATCACGGGTAGCAAACACCTACAAAAGGGATAATATATGTTTAGTCTTCAAGGGACATTCATTTATTTACTTTAACAAAATACAAAATTGTATCAATACTTTAGAAGTATTAAAGGCATCACAACAATCAATATTTTCAAACATGTCAGGTTCCTCTCTGTTATCTTCATTCATATTAATTTCTTCCGATATTATGTTGTCATATACTCCGTCTATCTTTACAAAACATTAAAAAAAAAAAAATCAATGACAAACTAACGACCCCTAACGACACCATACATAATTCTAATTATTTATAAATAAATCTATTTATTTTAAACAACTTCCATGTTCAAATTTATTTTAAAATCTTTTACACTACATAAGTATGTCATATATCAATAAATGTGTTTTTTAACATATACTATCATATAATTTTATTATTTTTTCAGTGCATATACTAATATATTATATTGAAATTGATAAGCATATATGTGAAAATTTATATCAAAATTTTCATATTTTATACACTGCATAAACTTGAAGAGATTAAGAAAAACAACAAATGATTTTAGAATTAAAAAATAATAATTTGTGTTTACTTATCACTATTATTATTATTATAATAAAAAAATTGATTTCTATGAATAATTATTTGATATAATTTCTTATTTTAATCAGATTTTAGTTTTTTTTTTAATTTTTAATAATTTTTAGAAAATGGAATAAATGTTTAAAAAATATTTAAAAGAAATTTATTTTATATAAAAAAAATCTGTAACATTGATGGGAACCCTTATCGGGGTTGGTGTGAGCTAGAATGCTTCAATGGTGACTTAATTTGGCCCCGCTATTTTTACCCTTTCTTTATGTTTTCACACCTCCATTTTTTCTTATTTTTTTATGTGTTTAAATTGGAAATGATACGTTGACACCCTTTAAACTTAAAGAACAATACTATTTTTTAAACAATCAAGGAGTTGGTGTATGAAACAAAAAGGAAAAATATCTTGAAAAAATTTCAATATATCAATGTAATTTACTCTAAACAATGACAGATCAAGGGGAAACTAGCAAAGGCCTTGCCCCCTGAAAACTCCTTGTATTTGTTTTACTAACAACACTCTTTGTATATTTAAGAAGAGAAAAATAAAAATATTAATAGAGAAAAATAGAGTGTTAATTAAGTTAGTGTTTACATAACTTATCTCTAGTTTTACACATAAAATTAATAATAAATATTAGTGTCAAATTCATAATTTATTAGATAATTGTGTATAAAAAAATTAACTTCCCTTAAATATTTATCGGGATTCATCTTTGTCTATATATTAGCATATAAATATCAATGTAGCATCTAAATAACTTTCCAGACGACCCTAATCCTAGTTCACCTTATATTTCATGTTGCAACACCATGAAAAAAAAACAATTGTGATAGGATGGGTCAAATAAGGCCCAAAAAGAAAGCTAGTTAATGTAATAGTATTTACACAAATATTATAAAAAATTATAACTAAATTTATACAAAAATTAAAAATATATATTTTTAAAAAAAATTAGGTTATACAGATTGAGAATCAGTGTAACTTATACGGATTGATAATCTATAAGAATCAATCCGTATGATTCTTACAGATTGACAATCTGTATAAATCATACGAATTGTCAATTCATATAATTCTTACGAATTGCAAATTTGTATGTTTAATAGCACAGATCGAAGTTGTTGGAAAAAAACATATCTCCACCGTTAAACTGCAACACCAACCACAAACTATCAACGAACCACCGCAACAATGCACCTCGACCAAACCAGCTACAACAAGGAGGACCTCAGCCAAAATGAAACAAAAATGAATGGTGTATAAAGTAAATAATGAAAGAACGAAGGAAGAAGAAGTTAACAAGGATAATTTTGGAATATTTATAAAAGTGTTGGGTATGAAAGAAATTCTTCCCATGTAAGAAAAAAATTCCCCAAATTTAATGCAAACTTTTTAGTCTTATCCAATCACGGCCCAATGCATGCTAAATCCACAAAACTCATTAAAAACTCACAAAATTGAACATACTTAAGCTTAATTTTTTAGGCCCAAATTAAATTCAAACCTTTTTGGGCCCGCCCATCTTAGTTGATTTTCCTGTGGTGTAATTTGGTTTGCTTTTTGTTTAAAAAATTGTCTAATCCAAACATAAAAATTATATGTAATTTAATTTGGTTTGATTTGAATTTAATATCAAATTTGAACTAAACCAAATAATTTTTTTTTGTGATTTTTACTAAAATAATTATTTCATTATAATTTATCACTTTCTTTTCATCTTTTAAAAATCAAATTATATTGAAAACCAGTTAATTAGAATCTATAAAATTTGTTAATATGTTGAACATTCTATAATAAAAATTATTAAACTTTTATCTATTTAAGTACCTAATAGTCAAAATTAGATCTTATGTAATATAGTTAGAATTGCAATTTGATTTGGTTTGATTCAATTTTATAGATTCTAACTTCAAACCAAACCGAACATACAGGTTAGCCATAACCAATCCAATTGAATATCGAATTGGTTTGATTTTAAATTTTTAAGTAATTTTTATTTTTATTTTAAATTGATTTGGATTTGAATATGTACCTAAAAACTGAAATACTAGACAACAACAACAAATAACAATAAAAATAACAAATAACAAATAACAATAATGATAATAATAATAATGATAATGATAATAATAATAATAATAATAATAATACACTTGAGTACATGTCATACTTTGGTTATGTTAATTTTTACAAATGGTTATAATATCTTGAGGTATGACATTGAAATAATAGAATGAATAATGTAAAAGTGTAATGGTTAAAATAAAAAGTGATATAAAATATCTAAATAAAAAGAATATATAAAATAAATGAATGATGCTACACATTAACATCAATTCTCTAAGATGTCTACAAACATCTGATCCAGCCTGTGTTTAGATGCCATGTAGAAATATTCCTTACTTCATTTCGTTTCTTTTAATGCGAGTGTATGTGATTGACACATGAAATTGTACCTTGATCCTCTCTTTAAGTTTTTCATATGATAGGGATCGTTCAAGTGATACTATTGGCTGTCTCTGGAAAATATGCTGAGTGCTGGTTAAGTCCTATTTCTTTAAAATCTAAACAAATGGACCTGCTTCTGATATTATTCAAACAGCTTCATTTCATCACATAGGCATGAAATATCAGGCATTATCCCTCCATCACAATACCTATATATCCCGTCTCCTGCTAGATCATTCAACAATGCAGCAGGTTCTCTGGCTCCTCCATGCTGTAAGAATTTTGTTCTTAAAGCAAATCCTGTAGTGGGTGAAAGTGGATCCTCCTGGCACAGCTTCTTCCATATGGTTGCAGCAAAACACTTTGCATACAAATAGCTATAATAACCTGCATAAGAAGAAATTAAGTATTATACCAAATTTCCCCCTAAACTTAAAATTTCAATAAAGGAATAATCTCAAGCTGCAATAAAACATGTTTTGGTGGCATCAATAGGATAAATATAGCTACAACAATCATGTACAAAAATTCTAGCATTATTAGTATTGTATTGGACTATTTAAAACAGTAACATTTTATTCTTATTTCAAATTTAAAATTCAAAATGTGCAACACACAGCAAACTAGTTTATCAAAAGGAAATCAACTACCTGCTAATTCAAAACTAATGAGTTCTGTATATGTTAGGAACCAAGAATTGAAATGGCACAAAAAAAAAATTATTGAATAGGATGAGAAGAACAGAAAATAGGAGAGAAAATTCTCCTCCAAGGATTTTCCCTTCACAGAGGATTTCTCCTTTCACAAAGAGCTAATGCTCAATCTACAAATGATAAGATTCCCCTCTCTCCTATCCTTCTTCCCCTATTTATATCTAATAAACCCCTCTAACTAACTAACTAATCAATATCCTAACTGCAGTAACTAACTCCCCCTTCCTCATAGCCCTAGTATATGGCTAGGCATTTATTCATATATGCAAGCATCAAGTTATTCAGATTTCACTATGCTCAACATCATTGATACAAAGGGATTTAAAAAGAAAGTTCGGACTTCCAACACACCTGCACCATAATTAAGTAGATGACTAAATCGGGCCTCCCAATGTGTGCCTTCCACATGTTCACAACTAGTGTGCTCTCTTTTCAGTTTTGCAACAACAGAACTAATATCACCATGAGGGAATGGCTGCTCTCCAAAGAGTGTCTGGTCAACAAGAGCATAGAAGATCTGACAAAAAATACAATTAATGTGTTAAACTATGTTAACTATTTCTCCTTCATAAACAGAAAAGTTATGTACTAACCACTACTGTGTCCCCAGACAGGCAAAAGAAAAAAAAAGGAAAATTAAAAAAACCTGACGTTGCAGATCTGTTGCAGCAAACATATCTCTGGCACCCTGCATTGACTCAACCAACTTCTGTGGTATTTCTTCACCAGTTGAATGGTGTCTCGCAAATTTTTTCAAAACTCGATAATCCCATGCATAGTATCTGTGATAAAAAGTAATACTTAGTCAATCACACTCCACCAAATCAATATGACAGCATCAGCAATGAGCGGTAACTGAATTTGTCTAGATCATTCTTCCATTATTATTATTATGTAATTCTGAAGGCAAATTACGTAGGCCTTAATAGTAAATTAGATCGTAATAGTTATATAACAAGTTATTTAAGTGTGGTCTTCATTTAGTAAGTCCCTATCCCTGCCATCCAAATTATAGGGGCTAAAACGGATTAAAAAGTGTATGTGTAGCGACTAAACGAATTAAAAAGTGTGTGATGATTAAAATGATTAGTTTCCAGGTATAGGGACTAAAACATAAAGATTGTGCAGGTATAAGGATCTAATGAGTAATTAAACTTGTATTTTTTCTACCATCTCATTTAAGGTTAAGACTTAAAGACCATAGTTCTTGCAGCATTCTACTTACTCAAAGAGGTTGGATGGTATTTCTGCAAAATCAAGAACCGTTCTGGTGCCCGAAAAATGCTGGTAGTCCTACAATGAGAACATGGCAGCATCGGATTACAAAAGCAGCAAGCTTTTTTAAAGGTTTCAATTATCAAGAAATGCTTGCAAAGGTATTTTGGTTCATTAAACAATATGGTAAGACAGTTGATATAGTTACAATTTCAAAACTCATTAAAAAAAATGTCATTAAAGTTTAAATCAATTAGCTCAAATCATGTTCATACTTATGCCTTCATAATATTTGATGAGAAAGATATTTGACTTCCATAGATTACACATGTTACAGATATTAGAACATGTGAAACTCATAAATCCTAAAGATTACAATGTAGCCGACAGAGAAGCTACTACGGTATCTGCAGGAAGCATTTGCCTCCGGACCCTGGGTGACGCTTCAATTAGCCACATATGCCAACTCATGAATGAAGAACAAAAGAAAAGGCATTATCATTACATTAACTAGGGAAATGGAAACGGGAAAATTATATTTTATTATGCATTTATGTTATTTAGACAATAAGATTGCTAATATTCCTTTTATATTGTAGATATTCATACTCTTAACTAGATAGGAAGAATCTGATGTAAACAAGTGACGAATATGAATCCCCATAGTTTTGGAAATCCTTGTATATCGGACAGATTCTTTTTTTTTTTTTTCTTTTTACGGTCTCCCAAAGTAATTTCCCACCTAGTAGATAAAACCATGATTTTGAAACCCGGAATGGACTGGCCGGTTCAACCAGGAACCAGTCACGTGTCCAGTCCAGCGCTTCCTAAAGACCGGTGCATTCTTAAACCGGCACAAAATCGCTGAACCAGTCATAAACCAGTAAAACCCAGTGGGTTAACCAGTTTTACTAGTTTCACTTAGAACTGTTTCTTTTTAAAATAAAAACTTTCAAAATCAGGTCGTTTTGGTTTTTTTAAAAGAAAATTATGATTTATGATACTTTTAAGTGAAGTTTACTTTTTATTATTATCAATTTATGCATATTATGTTATTTTTTGTTCAATATTGTTAGGATATTATATTAAAACATTAAAAAAATTATTTTATTAAAATCATTTTAACCTCAGTTGAACCATTGACTCTTGAACCACCGGTTCGATGACCAGTCCAATTCTAAGAACATTGGATAAAACTAATCACATGGTGTTGAACCCAAGATCACATGCTTAAGGGACCTGAGATCCTTCCAACAGACTATAAAACAGTTAGTGTAGAGATATTTGAATAGTAGAAGTAGTTAACTTTGAAAACCGATTAATTGTTTATATTATAATAACTTAATTTACATCTTGAACCCAAATTTCACAAATGTTTATCTTTGATTCTGCCACGTCATATAGATTTATCCTCATTTTGTAAAGCAACACTTTCCTCACGAAAGATCAAGAGAATACCGTTCTTGAAAGCAGTGAATGAAGAGCATGTCCAAACTCATGAAATAGAGTTTCTACTTCCCAATGATTGAGCCTTACAGCTGATGGATTCCGAGAACCCGAAAAGTTACAAACAAGAGCTACAATCTGCAAAATTATCACAATCAAGCATCAATAAGAAGAATAAACAGTCTGCCACCTATACAGTAACTTGGTCAGAAAAATGTGCTTAAATGAGCATTGTGCATCAATATTAGTTTAAAAAAGGAAATTTTATTTTTGGAAAGCAAAACTCATCGGACAATAATACATAAGTCTATGAAAAACTACAGTTCGTTATTATTTCTTACTGACAACTATCCAAGCAAAATTTACTATCTCAGTACCCTCAACACACTTCAGAGGAGCTAAGTCATGAGATAAAATGACAGGTAGCTTTTTCTTGAAACTCAAATAAACGTTAAATCCAACTTCAACAATATGCAGTTGAAAAATTGTCTATGTTCTTTAGTTGATAAAATGACAGGTCATTAACTGTTTTATTATTTAGGATAAGAGCTAATTGTCTATGTTCTTTCAGCATTTTATTTGTTTTTATTGACATTTGACAGGGTTGATATAATTAACAAGTTGCATACCCAGTAAGCTTTCAACTTTTTTGTTTTGATTGGCAAAAATATGAATATATTATAGGCTTAATTAAGTTTTTTATACCTGGAATATAACCTGTTTTCAAAAAACTATCTAATATTCATTTTTCCCCAGATACCTGGAAAATTTTTGCGTTTCATTTTAGTGCGTGTCATCAGGCTACATCCATTAAGTGATGACGTGACAGACAGAGTGCCATGTCATCACACCTAGTCACTAACCATGTAAGCATAGGCCTCTCCACATCATCAGGCCCACACCATCCTGGCCCACTCCCTCGCGGCCCAACAACTCAGCGTCACCTTCTACCCAAACCCCCACGACCTTTGTGAGGAACACCCCGAAGTGATTCTCTTATGCTCCTCCATCATCTCCACCTAGTGCGTGCTCCTCACTCTCCCCCTCCAGCGCTTAAAACGCAGCACACTCTTCGTCGAGGTGCTTTCCATCAAAGAGTTCCCCAAAAACCTCCTTCTCCACGCACTCCCCTCCGATTTCAACATTCTTTGCACCCACCCCATGTTCAGCCCACAGAGCGCCCCTCGCGCGTGGACTGGCCTCCCCTCTGTCTACGAGAAGGTCCAAATCGTCGCCGACAAGCACCAAATCGCGCGCTGCAAGAAATTCCTTGGCATTTTCATGAGGGAAGGGTGCAGGATGGTGGAGAGCTACAGATACACCAGGGGCAACGTAGCACTTAGGCGGGGTCGGGGCAAGGGCAACAAGTCATGGAAGTTTTCAGCTTAATCTTACCAGCGCTATATCTTGGGTGCGCGATATGGTGGGACTGTCTAGCACAGACACCCCCAAGAATCCCTGAGTTACAGTAGCTGGTGGAGGCAACGCAAATCGGGGAACAGGCAACTTCTTCCACAGAAGTAAGGCAGCTAGTAGACCACCTCAGTGAGCAAGCCAGGGAGGTGGCCAGTGAAGCTTCATTGGAAAGAACACCCAAAGTTTATGGAACTGATTTTGGTTGGGAGAAGCCTACAAAGGTGGAGATGACTTTCATTTTCTTAAAAAAAAAATAATTTAATGATGTGGACGTCTGTGCCTACATGTTTAGTGATTAGGCGCCTACATGTTTAGTGATTAGGCGTAATGACGTGGCATTCCATCTGCCACATCATCACTTAATGAATGTGGACTAATGATAGGTAGTAAAATGAAACGCAAAATTTTTCAGGTATCTAAGGGAAAAAAATGAATGTTAGGTAGTTTTTTGAAAACGGGCTATATTCCAGGTATGAAAAACTTAATTAAGCGTATATGATATATAGTAATAAAATCAGTACAAGTGGTGTTGTTGTATTTACATCCTAGAGTCATTATGTACAGAGGTATGGTGTCCTAATACAAGCTTTAGTGCAAGAATTAGGTAGACATAGATCTGTAATAAACTAGGATCCCAACTACAAAAAATCTATAAACCAATCCCCCCAGAACACAGAACCAAACCCTGATGTTGCTAGACCATGTGTGGAAAGGAATATCAAATCCTTTTTCTATATTTTTAAGCCATGTCCAACAGAAAAATAACAGATCATCCATCAATTTTTTACCGTTGAAGCTTTCGTTTGAGAAGACTACCCTATTCCTATGGTACCACATCATCAGATCAAAGAAATCCATCAAGTTTGCTTTCATTATAGTCTGATACCATTGAGATTGCAATAGGAGTGTTGAAGGAAGTTTTCTCTCGATAATTCCAGGAAGACACCTGCTGTGTTTAGCCAAGATAACGATTCCCACCATAGTGACATGGTTTTGACACAAGTAAAGAAAAGGTGAGGCACATCCTCATCGCAACTTCTGCAAAATGGGCAGCAGACATCGATCATTTCCACATTCCTTCTCCTCAATTGAACCTTTGTTGGCATTTTGTCCCGAATCAACCTCCAAGCAAAGTGTGATGCTTTACTTGGGATTTTTAGCTTCCATAAAGCAAGCAATGCTTCGTCGTGATTTTCATCTATCATATATCGGTTGAGCAACATTTAAGCATTCCCCAACTATATCTATTTCACCCTCCAAAAATAATCTCCTCCACTAGAACTGTCATTCCCAATCTCCATTTGTTGCCATTCCTAGTTGTTGGATATATTGTTGTTGCTGTTGAGAAATGCGGTACATTCTTGGGTACTTCTCCCGCAATGAAACCCAATCTTCCTTCCACCCATCCTCCTAGAACTTCACCTTTGATCCACATCCAATTTTTCATTTTGTCCCACTTTTAAACCTGCCCCCCTCCTTAGTCGAGTTGCAAATAATGCTTAAATTCCGTCACCAAAGGGACTCTCTATGGTTCCTTCTTGTCTCATCTAAATTCCTCCAACTTCCACATTTGGAGTCCAAAACTTGTGCCCACAATTCTCCAGGGTGATGAAACAAGTTCCAACACCATTTTCCAAGTAAAGCATAGTTGAATTTCACCAAGTCCCGAATGCCCAAGCCACCTTTCTCTTTTGGGAGACAAATTGTCTCCCGATTCACCCAGGCAATCTTTTGTAGGTCTGAATTTCCCCCCGTCAAAAACCAACACTGCATCCTCACCAACCTATCCACCACCAATCTTCGGAACCCTAGAAAAAGATAAGAATTGGGTTCAAGATTGACTTTATCAAAGTCACCCTTCCCCCAAAAGAAAGATATTTGTGTTTCCATTTTGACAATTGAATTCCATGTCTCACTACGCCTTGGGTTTTCCCCAATAGGGATACCCACATAAGAGAAGAGTACTAACAACAATCTGCAATTTAGATAGCTGGCAGCATTATGCATCCATTGCTCAGACATCCCAAACACCCCAACTCAAACTCAAAGTTTATCTTCAGACCCGACACCAACTCAAAGCTCCTCAACATCACCTTGATCGCTTTTACATTTGCCATCATTGCTTTCCCAAAGAAAACCGTATCATCAGCATACTGTAATAGACTGATGATCACATTGTTTCTTCCTACCAAAAACCTTCAAACAGATTCTTCTCCTAGGCTTCTCATCAGTCCAGTTAAGCCCTTTCCTACAATAATGAACAGGAATGGACTAATGGGTCCCCTTGCCTGAGTCCTATTTGAGGGGTGAACTCATCTGGGGGGCTCCCATTAACCAGTATAGATATTGAGGCTGATTTCAAGCATCCTTCAATCCATCTAACCCATTTGGTACAAAACCCATCTATTTCATCATATCCAGAAGAAAATCCCAGCACACTGAGTCATACACTGTCAACTTTGAACACTAGGCAGCTTTTATTATACCTTTTTGCTTCTTCCACGGCTTCATTGGCTATAACCACGTGCAGCATATGCCTACCCTCCATGAAAGCAATTTGGCATTCACTTGTTATGGTTGGCAGCACCTTCTTAAGTCTTCTAGATAATAGCTTTGCCTCAATTTTATATATACAGCCTATAAATGAGATAGGTCTGTATTCATTGAGGCTTTGAGGATCATGGACCTTAGGGATCAGAGCTAGGATGGATGCATTGCTTCCTTCCAAGAATACTCCATTAGCATAAAATTCATCCAGAAAGCGAAGCATATCTATTTTGACAATATCCCAAAATTCCTTGATAAACTTGAAATTTGGTCCGTCCAGTTCGAGGCTCTTTGCACTGCTACAATCCCACATTGTGGCCCTCACTTCTTCCTCTTCAAAACGTGCCACCAAAGGATCATTTTCTTGCTGACTGATAGACTTAAATTTGACCCCATCCAACCTAGGTCTCTCCCACCCCACCTGCTCAAATCTCCTCTTGAAGAATTGTCTAGTTTCCTCTTTAACCCTGCTTGGCTCTTCTAACCAACACCCACCGACAAACACTCCTCTAAGCATGTTGTATCGGCCTTTCCAATTTACAATCAAATGGAAATACCAAGAGTTACAATCCCCTACCTTAATCCATCTAGTTTTTGCCTTTTGCCTCGTAATGGATTCATTTAAGAGTGCTGCCACCCAAAGCTCCTCCTGCAATTGCTTTCCCAATTTTATCTCTTCATCGTTCAGTTGTCTGTCATCTCCTTCTTTTTCCAGCTTATTAAGATCCAACTCCACTCTTTTCATTTTCTGCTTGATATCACCAAATTGAGCTTTATTCCATTCTTCTAACCTCTACTTTAATCTCTTGAGCTTTTCTTTTAGAACGAAACCCCCCTAACCATTTACAGAGTTCTCCATCCAGCAATCACTAACTACCTTCCTGAAAGATTTATCCTCAAACCAGCCATCAAAAACCTGGAACGGCTTCGGGCCCTAATCAGCAATAATGGATCTCAATATAATTGGACAGTGATCTCAGAAATTACGGTCCATGATAAACTGAGTGCTTCCTTGTCATTTGGAAAACCGTTTTGCGGAGACAAGGATCCTATCTAATCTGCTTTTGACAGTCCCATTTGGTATGTACCAGGTAAATTTTCACCCCACACAAGGCACATCCTCAACCTCCAGATCAGCAATGCAGTCATTTAAATTCCTTCATGTTACTAACAAATTGCTCCCTTTGACATAGTCCAACTCTTTCTGATGGTCTTCTAACGCTATTAAAATCTCCTAGTATACACCAGAGACCCCCAATGCTTGCAACTCTGAGCTGCCTGACCTGATCCCATAAATTTCTTTTCAAAGCTGCATCACATGGCGAATACATGTTTACTATTGTCACTTTTTCACCATCACCAACCCATATCCCTTCCAAGTAAATGAAATCACTTCCAATCATCTTCTCAATTTAAAAGTTTCCTCGCTCCAAAGACATAAGATTCCCCCAGCATTATTAATTGTTGGCTGCATTTCCCATCTAATTTCAAAATTGTCCCACAGAGCTTGACATAGGGCCTTATCTATCACTTCCTTCTTAGTCTTTTGTATGCACAACATGTCTACTTGTTCTTTTTTCACCATTTTTCTAATTGAAGCCCACTTTAAACCCCTCCCCAATCCCTTTATATTGTAAGTAATGATCTTCATCAATCACCTACACTTCTTCCCAGCCTCTAAGCTTCACCCTTATCCCTTCCTTCCATACTAACCATTTTGGACACCATTGTTCCTGTTGGGGAGATTCGAGGGGTACACCTGTGGACCACGAGCCACCACATAAAGAGATCTAACACCACACTCTAACCCAAAACCTTATGGCTCAGGTTTATGGGTCTTCTCCTCACTTATATGGTGCTCAACCTTTCCACTTCTACTCGATGTGGGACTTCACCTCACACTTGTAACCCAATACATCTCCCCCTCAAGTGTGAGTCTCTTCCACATGGTAGTCTCCCCCTCGAGCGGAAGTCTTTATCATCCACGAGTATAGTCATGGCCACCTATGGTACTTGCCCTGCCCGCTAGTCATTCTGGCCACCTGCGATACTTGCATACTCGTCTGAGCCGGTCACCAACTTGAACCATTGGCTCTGATACCAATTGTTAATTGTTGGGGAGATTCGAGGGGTACACTTGTGGACCACGAGCCACCACATAAGGAGACCTGACACCACACTCTAACCCAAAACCTTAAGGCTCAGGTTTATGGGTCTTCTCCTCACTTATATGGTGCTCAACCTTTCCACTTCTACCCGATGTGGGACTTCACCTCACACTTGTAACCCAATATGTTCCCTCCTGCTTGCTGAAATTTATTCCCATATTTTTTACCATGTCCCAATTGCTTGTTGCCTCTTTTACCATCTCACAGCTTCTGGGACTTGAGGCAGTTTTAGATACCATTGTGACATGTTTTTCCTTATACTTTTCATCCCTCCTAACAATTTCCTTCAACCCACTACCTCCATTCAGTTTGGGAGAAGCCGCCTGAGTGTAGTTGTTTGGGCCACTACTAAACTCCTTTTCTTCATTACTATGCACCGGTCTCATTTGTCTTTCATGAAATCCATCTATTACCTTGGGCCCAATCTGTTATTTACCCCACCTATTTCTTGAGTATACCTTCCAAGCAGCTTCAGGCCCATTTAGTTTAAGGCCCAAAAGATTGTGTTCCCCTTCTTCTGAGAAGTCCCTTGCCTCCATCTCCTTTAATTAAAATTTCTCCTTCGGGTGTGAGCCCCTTTCTTCCCCACTATTCCCATTTTTATTGCTTCTTTCTTCCTCCTCATCAGAGACCGCATCACCTACCACCTCTACGGCCTCATCCCTACGACCCCCATCAACCTGACATCCTTCTCCTTGGTCCTCCCTGTCCACATCACTAGTATGTCCCTCCTGGGTGAAGGTTTGGTTTCCACCAAAAGCACAGGTCAGCCATGCCTTTGGTCCGAGTTTCTTTCACAAGACCCAATATGAATGGGTCCGCATGTCGGTGAGTACAATACCCATGTCCTGGTTGACCGTGGTTAATGACTTAGTGCAGTGACCAGCGAACAACTGCTACAACCCAAAATTTCTATTAAGCTCGTCTCCATCTGCAGTCAGTGCCATGTTGGTCGTCAGAGACTCGCCGTCAAATTGTGCTTCCTCCAACTATAGATCCAACCCCATATCGCTCCCATCTAAAGAGATTTCTTCTGACGACTCTACAAGGCTCCCTCTGTTGCAATTAAATCTATGGGAGTTGTAGCACATCTCTTATACAATTTTGACCACATAGTCGACCCCATTAATGGACGTCATTCCAATATGGTTGATTATAGGGGTCCATGGCATCTTGACGAGAACTCGTGCCCTGTCCAAACGTTGAAAGTCTTCTACATCCTCGTCGACATCCACCACCTCACCAACCCTCTCTACGATCTTTCTGATGTTTTCCAAATCCCATGCATGTAATGGGATCTCCCAACACATAATCCAAACCATTCTGAATCCAGTCCTCAGACTTGGGCTCTATTTCTCCAAGGTATGGAACATGGATAATCTACTTTCAACTCCTCTACATAAATCTTCTGCTCTTGTATCGTTGAGCCCCATGAGTAACACCATGTCACCACCGAGGTACTTTGGCTTAATGTCTTCACCTCCGTCCCACTTAAGCTCTTCTTCTAGTCTATCAAACGTTGCTAGATTCTTCAGTCTACCTACCCAAGCTTTGCTTAACCATGTATTGTTTTCCATAGGTATTGCTAGCTGGATAGACGAACGAGATGTCGGGCCCGTTGCCTCCGTATACCTCAGTATCCATCTTTTCACCATATTTTTGCTACTTATTGCGACCACTTTAGCATACGAACCAAATTATGTCTCTCGTTGGGGATTCTGCTTCTAACATCCTCTATATCCAGTGTTGTGTGCTCTACTATCGCCTAGCCTTTATCTTTGTCTCTCTCAACTAGCTTTTCCTTCACCAGCTCCGTCTTATGCTAATCATCCTTGTTGACTCTGTCATCTTCTACTCCCTTTCGTGCTTCGGAAGATTCGCATGTAATTTCAATCCTCCGAGGATCTAATTATCCAGTTGTCTCTCGAGTTTCCTGACATTGTCGACCCCTTTGAATCTCAAGAAACCATATCTCCAGCCGCTCCTGTTTCTGTTCTTTGCGATGAATACCTCCCTGACATCGCTCCACTTCTTGAACTCGAACCACAGGTCCTTTTCCCCTAAATCTTCCAGAAAACGTGTGTAGAAAGAGTATATATCTGATGCATCCCTCCAGTTTTTGCTCCTTCCCTTCCCTCATTGTGCTGCCATTGTTGTCGCATCATGTTGAGCGTACCCATTCCCAACGGAGTTGAGACAAGATCTCTCACTCACGCACTCTCTATTTCCCTCTCACACCCACTCGGTGTTTCTCCCTCTACCTCTCTCTCTCTCATCCTTTTGTTTAAATTTTTGGAATAGTAAGATTTCAACTTGACATGGAGCATGAAAGAATATAATATAATATTAGTTAAACTCATAGGCAATGGGCTACATGTTCAGTTAACTTATGGTGCACCCCAAGTAAAGGATATATGTCTTCATGTAGTTTAAATATAGGGCTAAGAAAGTGTTATGCATTGAACTATTGCAATTAATTAGTGAAATAGAGTTCCCATAGTCTCACATCTCCATCATTTAACTTTCAGAAACCATCTTGTTTTCCACTGGAGGATTATCTCTTCTCTTTTCTTACTAATATAACACCTAATAAAAAAATGAGAACTTTAACATAAAAGGCACTGCATATATGATGGACAGAAAGAGAAAATTATATTTCTAGTTAGATGCCTCAATTAGATTAAGGAATAGGGAATAAAGAAATTTTCACATACTGGAAGTTGGTATTCTGTTTGAGAAATTCTGCGAGCCCCTTTAATTGCAAAGTGAGCACAACCAGGATACTTTCCCTTTCTTGAGTACAAATCGAGGTAGAGATATCCCAAGTCACCCTGAAATGATTTTGAGTCTCAGTGTCTTCAAACTGATTGATAAAAAAAAATAGCACAACATTATTGATATCAATCATCAATAACAATGTGACATCTTTGGCAGCACACATAAATTTAGTCAAGGTTCAAAGATATAAAATCTTGATACGATCAAAATATTATTAGGACAACAGAAATACTTGATTAGAAAAGCAAGACAATTAAAGGAACTCAGAGAGAAGGGGTAAGTACACCAAAAAATAAGCATCGTGTGCTTAAACAATAAATTGATAAATTACAGGTCTTCCCAAACATAGTTAGACGCAGCACCAGATAATCCCACCATGGCAAGGGCCAATCATCAATTTACATTACAGTATGACAATGCTGTGATTTTTTTTTTTTTTTTTTTTTTGATCAGCAAAGATAATATTTTATAGATAATAAAAGGAGTACCAGAGGTACTGTAATACAGCGGTATGAGTACCATAGCAATGGTTCCAAAGTCAGACTAAACAGGTCTGAGAGGGAACCATTATATGGGTACAGTAATATACATCTATTAGTCAAAAAGCTATCCTCCACTAATGCTAAAGCCCTGTCTAATGCTACTTGACCATTGGTTAAAATGGGTAGTAAAATCTTTCTCAAAGTGCCTGAGCCACGTCGATAAAGTGAATATTGCGTCTTCAAACAGTTTGTTGGCGTTAAAGGTTGCATTAGAAAACACTATGCTGTTCCTAAGCTTCCAAGTGGACCAAGTTAGAGCCAACCACCAGCATTGCCACCTTTGCATCCTAACACCATCAGCCTGAACATCTATGTGTTGGAGGAAGTGCTGTTTTGGGGTGAAGGGGACAGCACCTTTTAAATTCAGCCATGAGATGGTTTCCCACCAAATAGGCTGGATTCTATCACAGTGAAGAAATAAGTGGGCTGAATCCTCCTCGCTGTTTCTGCAAAAAGGGCATAAAGTGTCTGCAAGCTGCACTTGTCGACGCTGTAAATTCTTTTTTGTGGGTAGCCTATCTATAATTAACCTCCACGCAGACATCATTCTCCCCCCATAGAGCTTGACAAGTAGACCTGTCAATTGTCTCCTTTTTTGTTTCCTGGATACACAGCATATCAATGTGTTGTGTGTGGACCATCCTTCTAATTGCTGGCCACTTGACCCCCTTCCCTAACCCTCTTACATTATAGGTGATGATGTTCATGGGGTTGTTCTCTTGTTCCCCAATCTCTCAGCCTCTTTAGCATCTCTATATTCCATTTCCATTAACTTCTGCATGTACCCCTGTTGCATGGACCCAGAAGTCACTCCTAAGTCCAGTGCCATGTTCCATAAATGTTGTGCCTCTCTAGACTGGTTATGGTCTGAAGTTTCATTCTCAATTAGTGGTGGTGCTATTATGGCCTCGGGAAATTTCTTCTTTCGCCAAGTTCCCCTCGAATAGCAACTGAATGGGTTTTGTGGAGCCAATTGGGTTCGCAGCGGGCTACCATGGTAAAGGGCTAATGTATTGCTAGGGGTGTGGGTAGCAGTTACAGGCCCAGAATTATTCTCTGCCTCCGGGTCATTTGGAGTGGGTGTTTGGTGTGGTAGGGGCTTTTGTGGGGTCAAGGCATGTGGTCTGGTTGCACAGGAGTGCTGTTTTGATGTATGGGGCGGACTGGAAGTGTTTGGGTTTGTGTTTCCTTCCAGAAAGGTTACGGGATGGTGGGCTGGTAATGAGGTAGGGGTGTGGATAGCAGAAATAGGCCCAACCTTATCACTCCTCTGCTGGTCACGTGATTTGGTTAAAAGGCAGATCTCCTTCCCCTTGAAGGCAACAGTCTCCTTCACGCAACAATTTCCCCTTTCATGCAAGGGGCTGTAGCTATCTACTGGGGTACGCATACCAGCGGACTGGTTTTGACCATTTTCAAGCAAAGGCCACTGGTTGATATGTGGGTCAGGTGTCAGGAGGCTCACGCAATTCTGAGAAGTCTTCTCTGGGCAGGGGATTTTGAATTTAGCCTGGGCCGACAAAAGGACCCTTTGGGTGCATGCAGTGCCCGTTGGGTAATGGTCTTCTTTGGAACCGCCGGGTAAAGGGTCATGGCCGCCGTTGTCCGTAGAGCAGCACCCGATATCCAAGTTCGAACTTCCCAGCGTCGAGCCGTTGTCGTCGTGCGTAGGTGGAGGAGCCACCGCCGCGACTTGAATGTTATCGGGGTCCGATGTACGACGCGGGCTGTCTGTATTCTTCTCTCCCGGCGACGATCCATTGATAGCAGCAGTGTCCACTGAAATCGCTGGCGCTACCGGCGGCGATTCTGTAACGGGCCACGGTGAGCCCGTGTCACTCTCCTCCGAGAGCACTTCCTCTGATGAGGTAGCCTCCCTTCCGCGCCCCCAATATGATAGGTCTGGTAGAGTTGCGCTTTCCTCAATGATGTACACATTGAGGATCTCCCCTTGCATGTGTACACTGACTGTATGATTGATTAGGGGGCTCCAAGATGTTTTGATCAACACCCGTGCCACGTCCAGCTGCCGGAGATTCTCTACGTCATCTTCAACAATCAACGCCTCGCCTAACCCTGCCGTAATCTGTTTGATATGCCGAATATCCAATACCGATAGTGGAATCCCCCAGCAACGTACCCAAGTTAACCTGTGCCCTGGACGTAAACTCGGATTCCACTTCTCCATTGAATAAAAAATGGATTCCTGTCCTGCAACCTGGTCATCCATCAAGTTTCGAGCTTGTTCATCTGTGAGTCCGAGAAGCAAGATCATGTCGTCTCCAATGTACTTTGGGGATGTCGTAGCAGCTATTTCCCACGGGAGTTCTTCTTCAATCCTATCATACAGAGCCACATTAATCAATCTCCCCACCCATGCTTCCTTAAGCCACTTCGGCGCTGTTACCGGTATGTCGAAATACACCGTGGATCGCGTTCTACGGTAGATTCCGTCGTCCCTGGTAGATATGATAGGTCTACCCCTCTGTGCCGTCGAGGTGAGATTTCGCATCACAGCTTCCGCATATGATCCACCCCTTATACCCGCATTCGTTTCTGACTGCAGTCGCAGGTACCCACCTCTGTGCTCCACCTCCTTTCGCTCTCCCGTTGCTCTTCCCTAAACTGCCTGGTATAGCATTCCCAACTTTCTCCTATCGAATTTGGGGATGTTAACATACAGCTTTAGCCCCCCAAGGATGATGTTGTCCAGCTTCCTCTCCAGAGAGTGTACATCCTCTACTCCCTTAAATCTTGCGAAACCGTATCTTCTTCCATTTCTGTTTCTCCTTTTCGAAATAAAAACCTCCCTCAGATCACCCAACTTCTTGAAGATGTACCACAGGTCTGTCTCTGTAACGTTGTCGGGAAAACGGGTGAAGTAGTATGAGACTACATCCTTGTGATCCCTCCAATTACCTCGCGTGTAGCCATGTTGATGTCCATTCCTAATTCCGATTGAACTCAGACAGGGACCCTCTCTCGCTCTCTCTCTCTGAGTCTTCTCTCCCTTCTGGTCCTAACTCTCTCCCACCCATAGTTTCTCTCTCTAGTGTTTCTCTCTCCTCTCTCACTCATCTTTTAACTCTATTTTCATTGTATACAATGTTGTGATTTGAATGAGGAAGTGAGCGGAAATAAAAGAAAATGATAGAAAGTGTAAAGAGAGAATCAGAGTGTCTCTGGAATTTGTGATATTCATTTCACTAAATGAAGTCAGAATAGATTTCTCATATTTATACTTTCAGTTGAGAAACAGAAGCTAGGGTAGATGCTATGTATGTTGTAACAGACTTTAACATACTCCGTTGTAGTAATGATTCTGATAACACAATTGACTATTGTCAGTTGTCTGATTGTGTATGAGATACATTCTCCAACATAGTATATGCAAAAAGATGGCAATGATAATGATTGGAGGGCTGACATTTCTTTTTCAAACGAAGGGTAGAGAATGTGATAGTGGACCAACCTAGGAGTTTATTTGACTTTTTTTTCCTTTAAGAGTCCTTATAGATAGAATTTACTCAAATTTGGACCATTTTATTGAATTCATAATCAAAGATATAAGTTGTATACAAAAAGTTAAAACTACAGAAATAAATTGTCTGACTTAAAAATTTCTTAACAACATTTCAGTGCTATCCACTGGACCCAAATTCATTTTCAGACACAAATTTTCACACCAAATACCTCTTCAGGATGATCAAGAGACAGTTTAAGTACATGTGGATCCCAAGATTCACCAGGTGCTAGAGGGATGATACGAAAGGTTGCACCAAACAATGACTGCACCAGAACCTTCAAACCCTCAATACAGTTTGACAGAGAAAAATATGAACCTACAACCTGCATACATGATTTATGCATTGAAGTGAAAAATACAGAGATATGTATTAATGACAAACAAAACATGCATCTATATTATAATTACCGAAGCATCCAATTTATATGAAGAGGACTTCATCATTGTCATGTAATAGGTCTCATCCCATGGCCTTAAATCTCCATCACTTCGACCGCATTTTTCTCTCTTGAATTTCATAACTAACTTACGCTCCTAAGATCACAAGTAAAAGAGAAAATCCTAGTATAAGTTACAAGCACAAGCCACTTTATCTGTAACACCCTCATGCCCTAGAAAGTATGCCTTAAAGGAATCTGTACCTCTATAGACTTAGCCTGGACCATCTTGCTCATTTCGAGTAAAAATGACGTTACGACTTTTGGTGATACAGCCATGTTAGGCTTAACAGAAAATTCAGCATAAGATCTAGACCCCATTATCTGGATCAAATAAACAATCAGATGGTAAAATCATTATGTTATGACGTCAAAATAGAAGAAATAATTAGCTGTTAATAAAAACTTAAAATTACCAAGCAAAGTAAATGTAAATAACATGATATACAGTTTTTCATTGAAAATAAAATTTTAGCCTAAAAGAATTCAAACCTTTTTATTTATAATTGTTGGAGCACATGAAATTCTCTGCTGATTTCATTATTTTAGTTTTTAATCGTGCAGATTTATTTCCCTGTAATTTAGTTTTTTTCTTTAACTCTAATTATGACAGCAAGATTATAGCCCTTAAATATTGGGAATTGGGTTGTTTTTTTGGCCACTCTTGTTGATCAGTTCCTGGTGTAAGAGCAGTTTCTTTTTCAGACAAACACATAGATTGGCATGATTTGTTACATATTCCAAATTCCAATCTCCTAAGTTATACCTTCTCCCTTTTTGTCTTTTTTTCGTCAAAGTACTTGTCCTTTTTTTACAAACTTTTTCTCTTCTTCTTTAATAAAATTCTTGCTCTATCTATAAAGAAAGAAAAGTATCAAATGTATTCCCCAAGCTATAGTCATATACTCATCATACAAATACATGATAGGGATCTAGAAATCATGTTCACCAAACAGCAACATAGAATACGAGAGAAGAGAAGACACTAATGTTACGGCACCGAACAACGGGCTTAATAAAAAGTATCAGGGTGCCTCATGATGCTACAGACCTGAGCTAGCTCATGTCGTGCAGATATAAGCCTTTTGAGGACATCAACATTTGCATGTGGCACAGAATTTCCTCGTATATATACCATTTTCCTAACCTTAAAATACAAAGAGAAGTTGATAGATATCCGTTAGTTAGTTAGGTTAGTTAGGTTGATCTGGCCTTTAGGCATTGAAGGTGCAGACCCTTTAAGTTCTGCAGCATTCTATCTTTGTAATTGGGTTTTATCCCTATGTCTTCCTAATATTATAAAAATACCAGGTTTCTATTAGAAGCACATAAAATTAAGCATAAATAGTCATTTTCGTCTCTGAATGTGTAGAGTACTGACAAATTCGTCTCTGAAAGATGAAAATTCAAATTTTAACCCCCGACAAATCTATCCATCCGTTAACTTCCGTCCATTACACATTCAGGGACGAAAATGACTATTTACCCTAAAATTAATTTAAGTTCAAATTGGGAGGAAAAAAACAAGTTCATTACTTCGGATCATTTGAGAGTACCAGCAACTTTATAAATACTCTAGAGTCTGAATAAAAGATTTCTTAGAAGATTAACATGATTAGAAATGCTTTTTCAAAATACATGAACTTACTGGACTGTCCTTAATAAGACCTGTGAGTAATCCTTACTACAAATACCAATATACCTGGTAAACTTCTAAATCATTGAATAGAAACTACCTCATCATCTGATGAAAATTGTAGTACAGATGTAAGAGTTTGTGGGTTTGTCGTAATCCGAAATCCTTTCTCTTTTAGGGTGTCCCCGGACCCTGATAAATCCTTGGTTATTAAAGATTTTGAACAATAGATAGGCTTTACAAGATAATGCAGATTCTTGGGGATGCGAGATGAAGGATATATATCAACAGTTCCTGGGTCCATTACAATATTTTCATTGTACCTAACCAAACCAATAAATTGCAAACTGATCAAGAGCACGGCAAAAGTAGGCCAAATTCAAACATGCAACAGTCTACTTTTGGAGAGAATAAATAATGAAGCAATAACTGAATTGAAATCTCACATCGAAACATTTCACAAGCATGATCAACTCCAATCAAATACAATTTATAGCAATAATGTCACCAAGTTCAATTTTTTCTGGTCTTAAAAATGTAGCCAACCTTAAATGTCACCTAATAAAATTTAACTCTCCTTAAGTATAAAACATATCAGCAAAGTACAAGTAAAAAATGACCATTAAGCCCAACAGTAGGATAGGAAGGGCAAACAGTTAAAAAAATTCAACAGTTGTGAAAAGCTTTTCCAAACACTTGTTCCTCCCTATAGAAATCTCTTCATCGTCATGTGAGGGAATTCTATTTAGAGTCTCTCGGGCTTATTCATCACTAAAATACCACTTAATCAACCAAAAGTCAATATATAATAACTTATAGCAGTAGCAGTTATCTAATTGTTTATAAAAAATAATAAATAAATATTTGATAGGCTAATTTTACCCAAGATTCAAAGAGAGAGCCATGCAATGAAGAGGGGTGCAACTTTTAGTCCACCTATCAATTGGTATAGAATAAAACATTCCAATAATGTTGATGTATCATTTGACTCTTTTCCTTCATGCATATATATAGATGTCTTCACTATTTCTATCATAGTATCCCACATCTCATCTCATACACCAAATGTATTGTGGGGCTATCTGTATCACAAGCCCTAACCATATTATCGATAGGCTCAATGAAATCAAAGATATATGCAATTTTGTTCCACCATACATCATTCAAAATAAAGTTTTTCACAGTTTGGGCCTTGTCCACATCATATTCTCTGTAAGCATTCCACTCTTTACTAATAACCATTGATTACAAAGAGCCATTCAAAATAAATCTTTTCAACATCACTACAACATATGTAATGCATGTTTCAACAACAGCAAGCAATTTTAAAGGTGAATAGTGATTAGAAATAGTCAATTTCAAAGAGTGGCTGATGATAAAGTTCCTAACTAAAGAAACATCATCAACAACTTGAGTAATCCAACTGCATTCACCATAAGCTACCTCATTTTTCCCATATTCTAGGCACACATGTGTTCTTCAATGCATGAACAACACAAACAAATCCAAAAAATTTAGGAAATGGAACTTCAATGATCATTCCAACACCTTTGCATCAGGAGCATTATTTTTTATAATGTGGACTACATCTTCTCTCCCTACTTCTATAACTTATGTCATCCTATCAGTTGTATAATGTTTGTTTTGAATTTCATCAAAAGCATCACCAACTTTTAAATAATAGACCCCTTTCACTTGTTACCATAAAATTAATTTAAGGTCTTTGAATATTTGTCAATCCATCAAAAACTAAATTAACCCCTTTTGCCTTCTAAATTGATTTAAGCAAACCTCTCCCCACATGTCTTCTCTTGATGGAAGGGAGTTGTCTTCAAAGCATTGTATCTAGGAGGGAGAAGATGATAGGACTGGACCAGAACAGGGAAATCGTTTTATTCAAATTAGAATGCCACAACTCAAGGATTACACACTCTGATGGATTCAAGGTCTCATCACCCTCCTATTCTCTCCAAATTTCTGTCCAACCCCAAACTAACCCCTCCCAAAGCTATTTGTAGCCTCTTATCTAACTACAATTGGTTATAACTAACTAAAAGTTATCTTAGCTGTCCTACAACTGACAGCTCTCTAACTCTTCCAAGGGTATTTTCTAACATACACCTTTCCCCATCTATTTCCCCTCTATCAGAAAATCACCAAGATTATGATTTGCAACAAACAAATAAGAATTTCTTGCAGGGCTAAAAGGCAATAAAAAAGAGTAGAACAAACTACCAATGAAAATTTTAAGATTGTCTTTATCTTCTAGATTAAATAAATGATCTCTCTTAAAGCCTATTTTTCTTCCATTTTAATTAGGAGTTCTCATGCATTTCTCAATGGAAAATGTGACATGCTTAGGTTTCATTCTATTTTCAATCAATTCAACAACTGATTTCAGTTATATCAAATACTCATCATTTACATTTGAGCACAAAGAAATTCTATTCCATAAATTCAAGTGTTGTTAAATGGCGGCCATGGCGGCGCCATGGCGGTTTTCCGTGGCGGATTTTCGAAAAAACGCCACCGAATAGCGGTGGCGTTGCGGGTTTGGGATGGCGGCGCCATGACGGCCGCCATAGCCATGGCGGTCGTGGCGGGGTGGCGGAAATGGCGGAATTTCGTGGTTTTTGTCCGCGGTAGGAGTTGGGCCGACCCGACCCAACCCTACCCGGTTATTCATTAAATAAAAAGACTCCATCCCTACCTGCGTCGACCCAACCCTACCTGCGTCCCTCCAAAAGAGCTTACCCAGCCGCACGCACGAACGAACCGTCGCGACGAGCTCCGACACCACCCAACAGCCTACCTGCCTTCAGCCTACCCAGCCGCCGCCGCGACACCACCCCCGGCAGCACGCACGAATGGCGGCGACGAGCTCCGACGACGAGCCCCGACAACGCACGAAGAAGAAGACCCGCGAAGGAAGAAGACGAAGTCACGAAGAAGAAGAAGACGCGGGTCTGCTTTTTTTTTTTTAATTTTTTTTGGGCTTTTTGCTGTTTGACACCCCATTTTTTTGTCTACAGCTTTTTTTTTTCCTTTTGCTATTTGACAAACCTTTTTACTGTTAACAGTCCTTTTTTTTTTTCGTATTTGACACCACAATTTTTTTTTTCCTGTTCAGACCTCTTTTAAATGGCTGAACCATCATCCGATGCTGCTACTGCAAGTGCAACGAGGAAAAATAAGGCAGACCCAGGCTGGAAATATTGTCATTCACTAGTGGAAGGAGATACAAACACCATTGTTTGTAATTTCTGTGGAAAAATCACTAAGGGAGGAATAACCCGAGCCAAACAACACCTGATTGGGAAGTCGGGCAACGTTGCAGCTTGCAAGAAAACTCCCCCAAATGTAGTCGAAGAGTTGAAGGAATATATGGCTACAAAAAAAAGTGGGACCACTTACAGTACTTCTGGCAGTGGTAATATGGCAAATATAAGAGACTTTGAATTTGGTGAACCGATTGGATGTGATGGAAGTGAAGAAGATGAGTTTGCGGACTCTTGTAATGCTGCTACAAGTGCAAAGACAAAGTGTGGGACTAAAAAAGGACCAATGGACAAATTTTGTAAGAATCCAGAAAATGCAATCAATCGGAGAAAAATGGAGATGCTGAGGCAAATGAACATAAGAGAGTCAATGGATAAGAATGAAGTATTGAAGGTGCATCAACATATTGCTCGCTTTTGGTACCAAGCAGGTTTGTCATTCAACCTCATTAAATTGAAAAGCTTTGAGAACATGGTTGCAGCCATTGGTCAATATGGGCCACATTTGCCCATTCCTAGCTATCATGACATCAGAGTTCCACTCTTGAAGAAGGAAGTTGAATATACTGAAAATTTGATGAAAGGCCATAGGGAGCAATGGGTCAAGTATGGTTGTACTATTATGTCCGATGCATGGACTGATCGGAAACAAAGATGCATCATTAATTTTTTGATTAACTCTCAAGCTGGTACCATGTTTTTGAAGTCTGTTGATGGCTCTGATTTTGTAAAGACAGGTGAAAAGCTTTTTGAGTTGCTTGATGCCATTGTGGAGGAAGTTGGAGAAGAGAATGTTGTTCAAGTTGTAACCGATAATGGGAGCAACTATGTTTTAGCGGGTAAGTTGTTGGAGGAGAAAAGGAAACATATTTATTGGACTCCTTGTGCAGCTCATTGTATTGATTTGATGCTTGAAGATATTGGGAAGCTTCCCTTGATAAGGAAGACAATTAGAAGGGCAATTAATCTAGTTGGGTTTATCTATGCCCATTCTAGTACCTTAAGTTTGTTGAGAAATTTTACAAACAAGAGGGAATTGGTGAGACATGCTATTACTAGATTTGCCACTTCTTATCTAACCTTGGAAAGGCTTCACAAAGAGAAAGCCAATATTAGAAAAATGTTTACTTCTGATGAATGGACCTTGAACAAGCTATCTAAGGAGCCTAAGGGAAAAGAAGCTGCAAAGGTAGTGCTCATGCCTTCTTTTTGGAATAGTGTGGTTTACACTCTTAAAGTCATGGCTCCACTTGTGAAAGTGCTTCGTCTTGTGGATGGTGAAAGGAAACCAGCCATGGACTATATTTATGAAGCAATGGACAAGGCAAAAGAAACAATTATCAAGTCTTTCAACAACAATGAAAACAAGTACAAAGATGTGTTTGCAATCATTGATAAAAGATGGAATTGTCAGCTTCATAGGCCATTGCATGCAGCTGCCCACTTCTTAAATCCAGAGTTCTTTATGACAACACTGACTTGGAGTTTGATTTTGAGGTCACCAATGGTTTGTTTGAGTGCATTAAGAAGTTGATTCCACAATTTGATGTGCAACAGAAAATTCTAACCGAGTTGCATCTTTACAAGATTGGTGCTGACCACTTTGGTTCCGACTTTGCAATGGCTCAAAGGAAAACCCATTCTCCTAGTAAGAAACTTTTATCATACTATTTTTTTTATGTATTAGTTTTATAATTCAGAATTCTAAGTTATGCTCTTGGTTGGTAATTGGTATTGCAGCATATTGGTGGCGAATGTTTGGGTCACAAACTCCAAATTTGCAGAAGCTAGCTATTAAGATTTTGAGTTTAACTTGCAGTGCTTCAGGATGTGAAAGAAATTGGAGTGTCTTTGAGCAAGTAATTGTGACAACTCTAACTATACTTTTTAATTTTATTTAATTTTGATGATCAAGTTTTATTTGGAGTATATTTGAGATTGAAATCAACATTTATTTGTTATGTTGTAGATTCATTCCAAAAAAAGAAATAGGCTTGAGCACAAGAGGTTGCATGATTTGGTGTTTGTCAAATACAACCAACAATTGAAGCAAAGATATAATGCAAGAGATGAAATTGATCCAATTTCTCTTAATGATATTGATGTATGCAATGAATGACTCGTGGGAGAGATGGATCAAAATGATGATAATGATGCTGGAAATGATTTGGTATTTGAAGATGATGATGCTCTAAATTGGACAACTGTGTATCAGGCTTCGGGGGTTGGAGAGTGTAGGATGTATACTAGGCGGAAAAAGCAAAAAACAAGTGTTGCTGCTGCCCAAACTTCTAAAAAACAGGCAATGATTGTTGGATCTTCATCAAGGAAGCAAAAAGCAGTCCAAGAAAATGATGAGGATCTAGATGTTGAGGAGAATATTGATGTTGAATTTGAAGAAGAAGAAATCATGGTCAATTTTGAGGCGTCTGATGGGGAAGAGGGAGAGGGAGATGCTCCATTACCATATGATAACAACGAAGATGATTATGTGGGGATTGGAGAAGATGATTAGAGCCTCAACCTTCACTTTGCACTTTGCATAATTTTTTTTTTGATCAGCAAAAATAAGTATTTATATTAATGAAGTATCAGGGGTACTTTAAAGTACAGATATAGGGGTCAGATTTTTGGTTCCATGGCAGACTTAATGTAGTCTAACATAGAACCAGTTTCTGGGTACATAAAATATAATAAACTCTAGTAACAGTCTAACATTACACCCTGAGCTACCTACTAAAACCACTTGTAATGTTACTAGACCAGTGGTTGTAATGGGTAACAAAATCCTTCTCCAAGTTTCGAAGCCATGTCCATAACAAAAAAATTGCATCGTCCATCAGTTTGGTAGCGTCAATTGTTTCATTAGCAAAGATGATTCTATTCCTATGCCGCCAAATAGTCCATGTCAGGGCTAACCACCACCATTTCCATCTATTGGTCCTTATCCCAAGATTCACGCCAAAAATGTGCTGGAGGAAATGTTGTTTTGGGTTCATTGGGAAGGCCCCTACCATGTTCACCCAAGACCATGATGCCCACCAAACTGGTATGACCTTGCTGCAATGAAAAAACAGGTGCCCTTCAATCTCATCCGTACTTCTGCAAAAAGGGCAGCTGCTGTCATTTACCTCTATATGTCTCCGCTGCAAATTAGCTTTTGTCGGGAGTCTATTGTTGAGAAGCCGCCATGCGAATACAGAAACTTTAGATGGGATCTTGAGATTCCATAATTCTTCGAAGGTGCTGTCATGACTCTCCTCCGCTGACTCAGCCAGCATCATTTTGTATGCGCTTTTTACAGAATAATGGCCAGTTGGGTCTGCTGTCCACAACCATTGATCTGCTGTGTGAGGCTGAATTGACTTTCCTTCAATATCTTCTAGAAATGATACAGCCATATGTATTTCACTGTCGAACAACGATCTCCTCCACCTAAAGTCCCACACCCATCCTGAATCTTGCTGAAACCCCATCTGCTGAATAAGTTTATCTTGCTGACAGGATATGATGAACAGCCTAGGGTACTTGGTTAGTAGGGAACCCTCACTGTCCAGCCAATTATCCTCCCAGAACTTAATCTTGTCTCCACGTCCAACCCTCCATGAAATTGCACTTTGTAATGCGTGACCGTGTTGTGGATGTTGGAGAGCCAGCTTTAGGTCCCTCCACCATATGGACTCGATGTTGTCTCGTGATGCTTCATTCAATTGTCTCCAGCCACCATACTTGGACTCTAACACCCTGACCCACAGTTCCCCTTGATGCTGGAACAAGTTCCACTTCCATTTTGCGAGTAGTGCCAAGTTGAATGTTGGTATGTCCTTGATTCCGAGTCCCCCTTTCTCCTTTGGAAGGCACACAGTCTCCCATTTGATCCAGGCTATCTTGTTTTGGTCATCACCTCCACCCCACAGGAATCTTCTTTGTAAACGCACCAGCTTGTCCACCACCTTTTTAGGAACCCTGAAAAAAGAAAAGAAATAAATAGGAATGGATGTTAAGACAGATTGTATGAGAGTCACTCTCCCCCCGAATGATAGGTGTCTTTGCCTCCATTTCGATAGTTTTTTCTCACATTTACTGATAAGAGGGTCCCATGTCTGACACTTTCTTGGATTCGCTCCAATAGGAATACCCAGGTACGTAAAAGGGACAGCCAACAAACTACAGTTTAGGTAATGTGCTGCCTCGGACTTCCACTCTTCCGGCCTGCCAAAAGCCCCAAAGCTACTCTTTGCAAAATTAATTTTGAGACCTGAGATGAGTTCAAAGGTTCTCAAAATCGCCTTGATAACTCTAACATTCTCCATAGATGCCTCTCCGAAGAAAATTGTGTCGTCCGCATACTGAAGAATGCTGATTTCCACCTTGTCCAAGCCCACTAGGAATCCCCGAAATAGGTTTTTCCCCGTTGCTTGTGACATCAGCCCATTTAATGCCTCAGCTACAATATTAAAAAGTAGAGGTGCTAATGGGTCCCCTTGCCTAAGTCCTTTCTGAGGGAGGAACTCAGGTGAGGGACTCCCATTTACCAAGACCGAGATAGATGCGGATTTTAGACACCCTTCAATCCACTGTATCCATTTTGAACAAAAACCCATCCTCCTCAACATGTAGATCAAAAAATCCCATGAAACTGAATCGTAGGCCTTCTCATAATCAACCTTGAATACCAGGCATGGCTTTTGACTCCTTCGGGCTTCTTCGACCACCTCATTTGCTATCAGCACACTATGAAGCATATGTCTTCCCTCTATAAATGCGGATTGCCTTTCATCTATGATGAGATGCATGACCTGCTTCAATCTATTAGCCAGGATCTTAGCCACGATCTTGTAAATACAACCTATTAGTGAAATAGGCCTGTATTCCTTGAGCAATTGTGGATCCGCCACCTTAGGGATAAGGGTTATGAAAGAAGCATTACAACCCCTTGGAAAGATTCCGTTAACATAGAACTCATCCAGGAACCGAAGCACGTCGGGTTTAAAGATGTGCCAAAATTGCTTGATGAATTTGAAATTAAGTCCATCAGGGCCCGGGCTCTTTTCACTCCCACAGCTCCATACAGCTGTCCTAACCTCATCCTCATGAAATCGCTGCACTAACAGTTCGTTTTGGTGGCTGTCCAAGGTGCGGAAAGTAATACCGTCCGGTCGGGGTCTATGATGGTCAGATTCTTTGAATTGTTGCATGAAGTGGCATCTGACCGCCTCTTTAACTCTCGATGGTTCCTCATTCCAAGATCCATCAATCATCATCCCTGATAAGCAATTCCTCCTGCGGCTCACATTCATCAGTAGGTGGAAATATCGAGAATTGCAATCACCCTCGCTTATCCATTTAGACCTTGCCTTCTGTCTTAGTAGGGACTCATGTGATTGAGCCGCTACCCACAAATCTTCCTGGAGCTGTTTCCTGAGCAACATCTCTTGGGAGGACAATTGTCTGTCTGCTATGGTCGCTTCTAATTTGTTTAATTGTTCCTCAATCTTCTTGTATTTCTTGAGAGTATCACCAAACTGCTCATTATTCCATGCTTTTATCCGCTCCTTTAACCTTTTAATCTTTTCCTTTAGCACATACCCTCCCCAACCTCTTTGCTGATAGGAGGTCCAGCTTTCCTGTACAATCTTCTGAAATGATTTGTCCAATAGCCAACAATCAAGGATTCGAAACGGTTTAGGACCCCAATCTACACTCTTGGATGAGAGCAAAATTGGACAGTGGTCTGAGAAGTTCCGATCCAATGTATATTGAGTGGTTCCCGGCCATTTAGCAAGCCATTCTGGTGATACAAAGAACTTGTCTAGTTTACTCCTTGCAGACCCATTCGGTCTATACCAGGTGAACTTTTTCCCCACCCATGGCGCTTCCTCCAGCTCTAGCTCATCAAGCCATTCATTAAACTCCCTCATATTGCTATCCCCCATTCCCCTTTGATTGACCCCCACTCGTTCTTCTGGTGTTCTGATAGTGTTGAAGTCACCCAATATGCACCATAAACTTCCTGTGTTTGAGCTTTTCAGCTGCTTAATCTTGTCCCATAACACCCGCTTGTTGAGAATCACAAGGGGAGTAAATGTTGATGATGTGAACAGATTGTGCTTCCTTAATCCACTTCCCTGTTAACATTATAAATCCATTTCCGCTGACCTTACTTTCTAGAGAAAAGGTTTTGTCACTCCATATGCACACAATTCCACCAGCTGCATTAATTGCTGGTTGAGATTCCCATTTGACGTCCGCATCCCCCCACAAAGCTTGGCACATAGGTTTGTCAAAGAACTCCTTTTTAGTTTCCTGAATACACAGCATATCTATGTTTTGTTTAGTAGCCATCCTTCTAATCGCTGGCCACTTGACCCCCCTCCCTAACCCCCTAACGTTATAAGTGATAATCTTCATGGGGTCTTGCTTCTTACTCCCAGCCGTTCTGCCTGTTTGGTATCTCTTGCTTCCATGTCCGCTATTTTCTCCACGAAGTTGATATCCATTGGCCCGCCAGTGACACCAAGGGCTTGTGCCATTTTCCATATGCTTTCTGCCTCCTCGGTCTGTTTAGTGGGTAATTTATCATCCAGCAGTTCTGTTTGTCCATGGTTATTGGGTTGATTGTCAGTGGAGTCCTGATATTGTTGGAGTGGGCTATAATTAAATGTTTCCGTAACTTTGTGGGGGTTTGAACAAGCAATGGGTATATGTTCCTCTTGCTTTTTGCGCCACCTTCTTCTCGAGAAAACTCTGCATGTACTCATTGGGCCTACACAACTTTTATTTGGGCTGCCAGTATGCTGAGTATTTGTTACCACGGGGGTGTGAGCAGCAAAGCCAGGCCCACTTACATATTCCTCCCCACAGTCACGTGACTGATGGGTATTTAGGATCTGCCTTCCCGACAACTCAACAGCTCTCTCCTCCTCATGGTTTCCTCTTTCATGCATCATTTTTGAATTAACCCCATGACTGATGATAAAGTGATCCTGCCCATCCCCTTTTCCATCCATGATGCAGGTGTCTTTCTGTGTGACCGTGCCGCCACAAGTGTCTGCGTTCCCGATGCTAGCTGGCTGGGTAGTGTCACTGTCGTGAGTCTGGGTTGGCACCATTATCCGCTGGATAACTTCATTATCCTCTGTATATTTTGTTGTTGACGGTCCACCGGTTAATAGCGCACGCGTTTGGTCTGTTTTCCCTAACGGTGACGCCCTTTCCGGCGTGGTGGTTAGGCCGAACGCTAGCTCAGGTCCGTTGGTTGGTGTCCCATACGCGATCTGCGTTTCAGACTTCTCCTTGTTCAGCTTCAGCGTGACCCTCGGCGACTCAACTTCACTGTCGTCGGAAAAAATTTCTTCTGAGGAGCTTTGATACAGCGTTCGCCGGCACCGACATGTGTCGTGGTGGATTGCGGTCTCCTCCGTTATGTGGACTTTGTAAACCTCTCCTTGGACATGCACGTTGACCGTGTGTGCTATTGGCGGCATCCATGAGGTTTTGATTAAAATGCAAGCCCTGTCCAGCTTCCTAAGCTCGTCGACATCGTCATCGACGTCCACGAGTTCTCCGATGGCAGCCACTATCTTTCTCATCTGGGTGGTGTCCCACACCACTAGCGGTATCCCCCAGCAAGTAACCCAGGTCAGCCTGTACCCCGTCCGCAACCGCGGGTGCCACTTCTCCAATGAGTAAAAAGGTGATTCTCCTTCTTCGGTTTCATCGTCCATCAGTCGCTTTGCTGCGTCCTCAGTGAACCCGAGGAGAAGGACCATATCATCCCCAATGTATTTTGGCGATATGTTGGCTCCGATATCCCAAGGGAGATCATCTTCAATCCTATCAAACGAAGCCAAATTTCTTAGCCTCCCCACCCATGCCTCTCTAAGCCAGTTTTGTGCTGTGGGTGATAGTTCTAATTGCACCGACGAACATGATCGATAGCTGTTTTGATCATTACGATTTGTTGTCCTCTGCATTTGTGCTCTGGGTATATTCCTTGTCACTGCCTGCGCATACGAGCCTCTCTTTAGATACGTTCCGGGGTGTCTTCCATGGGTTGACTCCTTTCCAATGAACTCAGCTGGCTGTCGTTGTTGAGCTGCTGAACGTGTCTTTCCAGCTTGTACTCTTGCAAACTTAGGGATATTAACATGCATCTTGAGCCTGCCAAAGAGGGAGTTGTCGAGTTTCCTTTCTAGTTCGTGCTTGTCTTCCACTCCGCTGAATCTGACAAAGCCATATTTCTTCCCCAACTTGTTTCTCCTTGCTGAAATGAAAATTTCCCTCACCGCGCCAAACTGTTTGAAATAGCGCCACAACTCCTCCATGTTTGCTTCATCGGGGAAACGGGTGAAGTAGAAAGATTGAATATCTTTCTGATCCCGCCAGTTTCTCCGTATGTAACCTTGTCGTTGGCCAGTACCTTCTCCAGCGAGTGTCAGACCGGGACCCTCTCTCAGATTCTCACGACCACTCGTTTTCCTCTCCCTTCTACTCCTAACTCTCTCCCACCCAGTGTTTCTCTCTCTAGACATATCTCTCTCTTCGATTTGAACTTTGCACTTTGCATTATGTTTTTATCATTTTCTTATTTTGAACTCTTTAATGAGTTTATTTGGTGTTGGTACTTGATTATTGTATGAACTCATGAAACTTTTTTAGTTTATTTGAATGCAATCCTTTGTTTTTTTCAATTTCAATGAGTTTATATATATGTTTTTTTTTTTTGTCCACCATGACATCCGCCATTTTCCGCTACGCCATCCGCCATATTTTTATGGCGGATTTTTGACTTTCCGCCATGAACCGCCATCCGCCATTAACAACATATATAAATTCTCAAGAAATGAGATTTTACTCTAGAGTTAATAATTTCTAAAAAAAAATTGACAGGAGTTACAATACGAACTCTCGTTTTCTCCACCTTTTGATCTTTCATCACATGTGCTAACAGTAGCCCAAAGAGGATAAATGATCAAATAAAGTGATCATGCTCCTTTATGGGGATGTGTTACCATTTTAGGAAATGGATCAGAAGGTGCAGGAAACACAAGCTGGTCTTGTAACTTCTGTCAAAAAGTTTTAGAAGTTATTACTCTATAGTGAAAGCTCATTTGTTGAGTTTTTATGAAACTGAAATTTCTGTATATTCAAATGTAAATGAAGAGTATTTGGATGAATTGAAATCAGTTAATTAACTGAAAAAGAGTGAAACGTAAGCATATCCCATTGCTTACTGAGAAAACACATGAGAACTCTTCATTAAAATGGAGAAGTGGACTTTTAGAGAGAGCATTTTATCTACAAGATAGAGATCATCTTAAAGTCCTCATTGCTAGAATGTTTTATCCTTCTTAATTGTCTTTTAACATTGCAAGAAATCCTTATTATGCTAATTCTTATTTGTTTGCTACAAATCATAATCTTAGTGGTTTTCTCCTTCCTGGATACAATGCTTTGAGGACAACTCTCTTCAACATGAAAAAACACATATTCAGAGCTTGCTTAAACCAATTAAATCAACTTGGAAGGCAAAATGAGTTAGCAAAGTTTCATATATCCAAAAAAAGGCCTTTAACTAACTGCATGCTGCAAGTGAATGGGTCCTATTTTTTAAAAGTTGTTGATGTTTCTATTGAAATTAAACATTATCTAGTTGATAGGAAGCCATAAGCTATAAAAATAGGGTGAAGGAGAGCTGGACCAGGGAAGTGCGCTGGTAATGTTCCAGTAGGAGGAGAAAAGGATGTTGCTGTTTGCTCAGGAAAAATGGCTCAAACAATTGATACCATATTAGATTTTATGAAATCTTGTCTCTACACACACCATTGTGAGTACCAAATGCTACTAAAGGTAATAAATGCAGACCACACACCATTGAACTTATACTTACATGAGTGGGGCAGAGTAATAAATGCACATTCAGTAGGACACAAGTGAGTAATGTTATGTTATAAAGGTAAAAATTAAGATCCATATCACATAACAAGTTGCAAAGTATAGGCGTCTTAGATCCATCTAACAAAGTGATAGGGAGACTGAAAGCAATGTCACACAAATGCAAGCATAATTCGTGATTGCAAAATCACTTAAAAGAAAATTCTGCTACAAAGCAAGAAGGCCAGTGATGCTCTATGAGTACGTGTTTGCGACACTCTACAAGTAAATGTTCTACTGCAAAGCAAGAAGGCCAGTGATGCTCTATGAATAAGTGTTTGCAACACTCTACAAGTAAATGTTCTACTACAAAGCAAGAAGGCTAGTGATGCTCTATGAGTATAGGCATCTTGGATCCATCTTATAAAGTGATAAGGAGGCCTAAAGAATTGTCACACAGATTCAAGCATAACCTGTGAGGCCAAAGAGACAATTGGAGGAACCATTGGAAAGGCCTTGCTCTTTATCTAAATAGTAGGTTTTAGATATTGCCAAATAGCATCAACTAATCCATAACGCCAACCCCACAATCCACAGTGAGAAAAGGCTTCATGGCTGGCTGCATTGCTTATAAATCATACAATTACTCTACACAATTGAGAAATTTCAATGTCTAGCAAATTTGTTAATGTGACTTCATGATATTGAAGTTTTGGATAACAAAATTTTCAATGTTGTGATTGCTCTGTCATTAGTAGCAGTTAAGGACCTGCTCTCTTTACATGGTACCAGTTTACCAACAAATACGAAAAAAGAAGGGGAAAACAGTAGAAATATAAACTTATGTTTGGGGAACAAACTGCTTCCAATAGATAAAAAAATTAATCATTTTTCATAACATGCAAAAGTGTCACTGCAACCCATGCATAACTCAGTTATAAACATACTCTCTGCATAGCTGAGAAATTTCAATATTTAGCTTGTTCACTCGATCTAATTTCTCTGCAAAAAAAAAAGTGCATCACATAAGAAACATTTTAAAGAGAGAAAGCTCCTACAACTTTATTTGAAAGTATAACATGGAATTAAGAGTAATATTATTACCAGGGCAAAGATGAATTCCACCCCTTTCAAAGTCGGCGCGTAAGTTTCTAACTCCCCTTTGAGCTTCCTCAGAAAGCATATGACATTCTTGCTCAGCTTTCTTCACCGCATCATATAGATCATGATTTGTGTTCAGATACTGTACAGAAAAAAGATAAAATACCAAGTGCAGGTGCTGGGGTTAGATCTCTTTGTAAAATGAGCTTTATCATGTGTTAATATAATGTCTGCATCTTACTTATAGCACTTAAATGAAGATTTTTTTTTTTTTTTTATCAGCAAAAGTAATATTTATATATATATGGGGAGAAGTACCAGAGGTACTAAAAGTACAAATAATAGACAGATATGATATTTGGTCCACAGTTAGGATCTAAGCTAGGTACATTGTTACATTAGTCAAAGCAACCCATCTATCCTAATTGCAGAAAGCTGCCGGTAGATTGCTAGACCAGTAATTATAATGCGCTGTGAATCCTTACTCCAGCTGTCTGAACCAAAACCATACTAAAAACATTGCTTCCTCCATCAACTTGCAGCCATTGAATGGTTCATTCGAGAAGATAAGCCGATTTCTGTGTTGCCATATTGTGAAATTCAAGGCAACCCACCAAACTTTCCATCTGCTGTATTGTTTTTTCCCATGTAAGCCATTTGGATGTTGTATAAAGTGCTGCCTCGGATTGGCTGGCATTGCTCCCAGTGTGTTAATCCAAGAGAGGGATTCCCACCACAAGGGTTGTGTTTTTGGGCAGTTGAAGAATAAATGAGAAGCATCCTCCTCCTTATTCCTGCAGAAGGGGCACAAATGGTCATTTAGCTGTATTTGTCTTCTTCTTAGATTAAGCTTGGTTGGCAGTCTGTCTTTAACTAATCTCCATGCAAAGATGGCTGCTTTGCTGGTATTTGTAGTTTCCATATCTCCGTAAACACGCCATCACTATTTTCCTCTGTTGCTTCTCCTTGCATCAAATGGTATGCACTCCTTGTGGTGTATTGTCCATTAGGTTCTGCTCTCCATTTCCAGCAATCTACTGAGTGTGGATGGATATGAATCCTTGCTGTCTCTTCCAAAAAACTGCTAGCCGCATCAATTTCACAATCAAATAAAGGCCTTCTCCATTGAAAATTCCATTCCCAAGCCGTGTCTGTATGTCTTCCCATTTGTTGAACAGTTTGGTGTTGCTGGCTGGATATTTGATAGAGCCTTGGGTATTTCGTCATTAATGCCTCCCCATCGCCAACCCATGTGTCCTCCCAAAATCTGGCTTTGTCTCCACACCCCACCTTCCAAACTGTTTCTTGTTGGAGTATTTTATTCAGCTGGTGTTCATGTGTGACCTCCATTAAATCCTGCCACCATAAGGATCCATTGCTTGCTCGTCAGCCTTCAGCTAGAGACCGCCACCCTCCATATTTTGAGTCCAATATTCTAGCCCAAAGATCTGAACTTTGCTGCATAATATTCCATCTCCATTTCCCCAACAATGCTCTGTTGAATGTTGTGATGTCTTTTATGCCCAAGCCACCCTTTTCTTTTGGTAGGCAAATGGTTTCCCATTTAACCCACGCAATTTTCTTTTGGTCCAGCCCTCCACCCCATAGGAACCTTCTCTAAATTTGAGTCAGCTTAGCAGCCACTTTAGCGGGGATCAATTCAAATACTTGGCAGCCTGCATTGTCCACTGTTGTGTCTGTCCCACTGTCCCAAAACAGCACTTTGCATAATTTATTTTAAGTCCAGATGCAAGTTCAAAGGCTCTGAGAATGGATTTGATTGTCTTAACATTCTGCATAGTAGCCTCCCCAAAAAATATGGTATCGTCAGCATATTGTAGGATGCTAATCCCCACAAGAAATTCAGTGAACAACTTCTTTTTAATTGCTTCCCTCATGAGTCCAGTTAGGGCCTCCATAGCTATGTTGAATAAGAGGGGTGCCAATGGGTCACCTTGTCTGAGTCCTTTTTGTGGGGCAAATTCAGGTGTGGGACTGCCATTTACCAACACCGATACAAAGGCTGATTTAAGGCAGCCTTCCATCCAATGAATCCATTTGTCGCAGAATCCCATTCTCCTTAGAATATAAGAGAGGAAATTCCACGATACTGAGTCATAAGCCCTTTCGAAGTCAACTTTAAATATTAGGCATGGCTCTTTAGCCTTCCTTGCTTCTTCCACCACTTCAATAGCAATTGCTGCACTATGTAGCAAGTGTCTTCCAGCTATTAAGGCAGATTGTCTTTCATCAATAATTATTGGCATGATCCTTTTTAATCTGTTTGCTAGCACCTTAGCCACTATCTTGTAGACACATCCTATGAGCGAAATAGGTCTAAAGCTGTTCAAGTCTTGGGGGTCATGCACCTTAGGAATCAGAGCAATGAATGAGGCATTGCCTCCTCTTGAAAAGCTGCCATGAGCATGAAATTCACATAGGAAGCGCAGGATATCAGGTTTCATGATCTGTCAGAAGTGCTTGATGAACTTGAAATTGAGCCCATCCGGGCCTGGGCTCTTTTCACTACCACAATCCCATACCCCTCTCCTTATTTCTTCCTCAGTGAAGGTATCCACCAACATTTGGTTTGCATGTTGCCCAATGCTGTTAAAGGTGACACCATTTAGAGTTGGTCTAGTCTGTAGTGGTTCTTGGTATCTTTGCTGAAAAAACCGTCGAATTTCTTCTTTCACCCTGTTTGGTTCCTCTACCCAGGAGCCATTAATGAGCACTCCATTGAGTGTGTTGGTTCTGCGGTGTGAGTTGATCAGCATGTGGAAGTAACGGGAATTACGATCGCCTTCTTTGATCCATCTAGATCTTGCCTTTTGTCTCATTAATGATTCATGTGTCTAGGCTGCTGTCCACAGGTCCTGCTGCAACCTCTTCCTCTTCATGCTTTCTTGGGAAGTCAACTGTCAGTCTGCTGTGTCATTTTCTAGTTTATTTAACTCAGCCTCTATTTTTTGCATGTTGATGAGTGTGTCTCCAAACTGCTCCTTATTCCACAGCTTCATTCTTTCCTTCAGGCGTTTGATTTTCTCTTTAAGTACATAGCCACCCCAGCCTCTTTGTTGTGAATTTGTCCAACTTTCCTTGACCATCATCTCAAATGACTTCTCTTTGAGCCAACAGTCCAATACTCTGAATGGTTTGGGCCCCCAATCAGAGTTTTTGGATTTGAAGAGCACAAGGCAATGATCCGAGAAATTTCTTTGTAGGATAAACTACGAGCTGGCTGGCCATTTAGAGAGTCATTCTGGGGAGATAAAGGCTCTGTCTAATTTGCTTATGGCTGTCCCGTTGGGTCTGAACCAGGTATATTTACTCCCTATGCATGGTGGCTCAATAACTTCAACATCATCTAACCATTCGTTGAAATCATTGATGGGCGTATCATCCACCCCTCTCTGAGATATTCCCACCCTTTCAGATGCATTCCTTACACTATTAAAATCTCCCAACATGCACCATAGGCTCCTCGGGTTCTGATCCTTGATCTGTTTTAGGGATTCCCATAATATTCTCTTATTGTGGGAATCACAAGGGGCATATATGTTGACTATAAACACCTTCTGGGCTTCTTTTCTCCAAACCCCTTCCAACAGTATAAACCCCCGGCCACTAACCCTTCTTTCCACATTAAAGCTTTCTTCACTCCACAGGCATAGCAAACCACCCGTCGTATTTATGGCAGGCTGTAACTCCCAGGTTACATCATTATCTCCCCATAAGGATTGGCACATTTTGGTGTCTATTTGCTTCTTCTTTGTCTCCGGAAGGCATAGTAGATCAACCTTGTGTTTCTTCACTAACCTCCTAATGGCAGTCCATTTGATCCCCCTCCCTAGCCCTCTAACATTATATGTGAAGATGTTCACGGGACACATTTCTATTTCCCAGCTTTTCTGCCTCCTTTCTATCCCTGATTTCCATGTCTGTGATGATGTCTATGAAGCTTTGGTACTCATTTACACATGAAATTCCCATTTGTTTTGCCATATTCCAGTGATATTCTGCCACCTGTAGAATATGAGAGTTGTCAACAGAGATTGGCGCTACATTGTCGGGTGTGTGCTCCCCCTTATTGGGCATGCTGATGTTTTCGAGGCCCATTTTAGTCTGGTCCCGGTCTAGCTGTTCAACAGGGTTCTCATGGTGGTTGTGGGTCTGTTTCTTTTTGTGCCACGTGCTCTTTGAGTACACCTTCAAAGAGCACGGGGTAGTAGCTGGAGCTTTGTTATGAAATGGACTTGAAGATTGTTCAGCTGGTGTTGGCTAGGTGGGGAAATTAGATAGGCCCAAAAGTGCTGGCCCATTATCACCATCAGTCTCCTTTAAGGGTTTGTCATTATTATTATTAAGAGAACCATTTGAAATTTCAGTGTTGTCTACGCTTGGGACACGTAGGCCACAGGATTCATTCGGGGCTGGCCCACCTGGTCCTAAGTTGACTTGCGCTGTTTGCCTCTGCATGTAACCCCCTTTATCCTTCTGTTGATTCATATCTGCTCTGCTCTGATTTTTCATGCACCCCCTGGATGTATCCACTGTCTCTTTTCTTTTTCTTTGTTTGTGTAAACCAAGCCTGAGCCCAAGGTGTCTTGCGTTACTGGCGCTTTCCCTTTTCCGGCTTCCATATCGATCGCACCAACCTCGACAACTATGTTGTCAGGCCTCCTACCGAAGTTATTGCCCAGTGGGTCATAGGAAGTTCCACTGGGTAACAGCAGATGCCCGTTGTCTCCTGCTTCGTCCCCTTCATCAGTGATGTTCCAGATGTTGTCGGAGGGTGCATGGTCGTTGTTCGCCGCGCCGAGGGGGTTGCCAGTATCGTTGTCTTCAGACTCTATCTTGTCCGACGACCCATCGAGGTGGCGTGTTTTGCAGTTGCATGTGAGGGTATCGGGCCCTATTTCTTCAACAAAGTAAATGGTGTGCTGTTCGCCAGCGATATGGAGGTGTATGGTGTGTTGCAGCAATGGTTTCCACGGGGTTCTAATCAACATCCTCACTCTGTCCAACCTCCGGAATTCCTCGGCATCGTCGTCAAGCTCCACCAAATCTCCTATCACTGCAGCTATCTTCCGAAATTGTTCCGTATCCCAAGCTACTAGGGGGATTCCCCAACACTGAACCCATATTAGTTTGTGCCCTGTTTTCATGTTAGGATTCCACTTCTCCAGCGTATGGAATTGTGTCGACCCGTGCTGAGCTTCCTCCAATGATAGCGCTTCCGCCCTAGAGTCCGAGAGGCCTGGGAGCATGAACATATCGTCCCCTAGGAATTTGGGCACGATGTCTGACCCGAGCTCCCATGCGATTTCTTCTTCAGCTTCTACAAGTGTTTTCATACTCTTCAGACGTCCGACCCATGCATCAGAGAATCAGTGTTTGCTTCCCATCGGGATGTCGAGGTAGAGTGAGGACTGCGACTCTCCGTAGCTTTGTCTGGCAATAACTGTACCTCGCCCCTGGCCTAGGCTCGTCGGCTTTGTGAGCAGGGCCTTCGCGTAAGACATTGAAGGTCAACTGTGTTGCAGGTGTTGCATGTGACTCTGACGTGGTGCAGGATTTCCCTGAGCTCCGCTGCTGTTCCGCATTCCAGGACCTGGTCTTGGCTCTGCTCGTGGGCCGTTACCTCTGTCATACTTTGGTATATTAACATATAGCTTCAGCCCACCAATTACCAGGTTATCAAGCTACCTTTCCAACCTGTTGATATCTGCCACCCCACGAAACCTCACAAATCCGTACCTTCTCCCCCCTTTGTTCCTGTGTTTGGAGATGAAGATCTCCCAAACTTGCCCCCACTCTCTGAAAATGTTCCATAGATCCTTCTCATTCACGTCTTCTGGAAATCTGGTGAAATAAAAGCTTGTAATATCTGTCTCGTCCTTCCACCTTGTTTGGGTATTCCTAGATCGTTGAGGCCTATCGTAAGTGTAGCTTCGTTGTGGGTCATTTCTTTGTCTCGAGTCCTTTCTCACTCCCCCTCTGTTTCTAGAGGTGACCCTCACCCACCCCTCATCTCTCTCCCTCGCGGTTTCTCTTGCTCTCTCTCCCTCTCTCTCTCCTGTGACTCTACCTTTTTCTTGATTTATTTTCATATTCTTCCCATGATGAAGTCAACAATCTATAACTTTGATTTTAGCGCTGCTGCTTACAACTATTATTGCTACTGGTTTTTAATTTTTCCTACCTGTATATATAGTCCCTTTCTTACTTTTCAATTCTGTAAGATGGAAATAGTCTTCTTGTCCTTGTATTTTCTCCATACTTAGATCTAAAATTTAGATTCCTGGTCTTCCTATCCAATGCATTGAAGAGTCCAAATCTTCAAAGCTTAACTTTAACCACATTTTTTTTTCAAATGATGATTGGTTTGCAAGTTTAATCAAATGCGATACTTCTTGGTTCAGTAGGTTCTACGATGTCAAATGGTCGCTAAATGTGAAGTCTAGACTCATCTATGTCTTGATTAAAAATTTATATGTACTTATTTTCAATTTAAAGTGCTTCTTCAGGTTTTAAGGTCAGACATAACTAATTTGTCTTACTTCAGTATTCCAACCAGCAACAAATTTGTCCTTAATGCCATTCTACTGTTTATGCAGAAACCGTACATGAAATAAGCCTATGGTCCACTTTGATTCCCACAATATTCCATTCAACAACCTAACCCAATGACCTAGAAATCATATTTCCTTCCTGTATTAAATCAAACTTGCTTTTTCACAACTATATAGACATAGACAATGATAGATAAATTAAAAAAAGCAATATCATAGTTGTTGTAGGATACTAAAGGAAATATTGTTATTGTATTTCACCCATACTACTACTACTTTATGTCAACAACAAAAAACAACTAAAACATGGTCCTTGCCTTCAGAATTGTGGGACTACAATGTTCAAGAAGTGCTTCTTTCCTATTCTGTCCAATATACAGAAAACATCTTTAAAGACAAATGCTAACAACACATTCTCTAATATATTATTTTGAACACACTCTACTATTGACTGAAATTTATTAGAAATCTCAAAGTTTTGTGGGTTCCTCTTCTTTTTTTTTTTTTTTTGAAAGGCAAAAGATAATTTATATATTATTCATATTAGAACACAGCAGCACCAGAAGTACTACTGGTGATTTACATAGATGTAATGCATCTAATACCCACCCACCAATACAGGATTAGAACAGCATATACCCCCACATATACTAAGAAGAGAACCTAATTTAGCCAAAAAATTCTCCAAGATTAGACGACCAATAGTTAAAGGAAGTGCAGAAGTTTTTGTCCCTAGACTTTAGCCATGACCACATAAGGAATAATGCATCTTCCATGACTTTTGGCGGTTCAAATCTTTTGCCTTGGAATATGAGGAGATTCCTATTCTTCCAAATTGAGCTTGTTAATGCAATCCACCATGTGTGCCATCTGTTTTGATTCTTCCCAGCTCCAAATCCATCACAGAATTGAGTGTAATGAGATGCTGGAGAGACTGCTAGGGGTCCAACCACTCGCTTCCACCTCATTGATTCCCACCAAAGACCATTAGTCAATTTACAGTGAAAAAATAGATGGCCAGCTTCCTCTTGATGAGATCCACATAAGGGGCAATTTTGCTCCTGAATGGGAACATTTCTTCTTAGGAGATTATGTCTAGTGGGTAGTCTATTTTTGATAAGTCTCCAAGAGAAAATCGCAGCTCTTGAAGGGATGTTAAGCCTCCAAATTGTCTTGTAGATATTGGCCTGAGGAAGATTGCTGTTAGCAGTGGTTATCAATCTATAAGCTGACCTAGTTGAGTATAAACCCGAAGGTTCAGCTGTCCATCTCAAGGTGTCCTTCATTTGAGGTTGAATGTGTACATTACTAATTACTTCCATAAACACCACAGCTGCACCTTGTTCATGATCAAATAAATTTCTTCTCCATTTTAAATCCCAACACCATTGACCATGAGCCATGTTACCCATATTGGATATAGAGCTGGTCTGCTGTTTACTGATGAGAAACAGTTGATTAAACTGCTGCTCAAGATTTGAATCAACCCCAAGCCATTTATCCTTCCAGAATTTGACTATGCTTCCATCCCCTACCTTCCAAACCAGATGCTGATGAATAGGGCTAAATTCAGGTTGCTTAATTACTTTTCTAAGATCCCTCCACCAATGAGAGTGCCAAGGTCTATCACTGCCATTGTTAAGATCTGCCCAGCCACCATATTTTGAGTTAAGTATTCGAGCCCACAGCTGATCTTGATTAAAGGCTAAAGCCCATAACCATCTCCCCAACAAGGCTGCATTAAAACTAGAGATATCCTTAATCCCTAGACCCCCCAACTCCTTTGGAAGGCAGATATCCTTCCATTTCACCCAGGCAATTTTGGTGAGGTCTTGAGAGCCCCCCCACAGAAAGTTCCTTTGTAGGGATCTCACTTTATGAGCTACTTTTTGAGGAATTCTAAAAAAAGACAAAAAAAATATTGGTAGAGCAGTTAAAACTGAATTTATCAATGTGACCTTCGCTGCCATTGATAGAATTCTCTGATTCCACTTAGACAACTTTGATTCGAATTTTTTAATCAAAGGTTCCCACACCAAGCAGCTAGATGACTTAGCCCCTAAAGGAATCCCCAAGAACTGAAAAGGAATCTCCATCTGCCTGCACTTGAGAAAATGAGCTGCATCAAGAACCCAATTGTTATCAGCTCCAAATATCCCCACACTGCTCTTGGAAAAATTAATCTTCAACCCAGATGCCATTTCAAAGCCTCTAAGCATGGCCTTCATCACAATCACATTATCCCATGAAGCTTCTCCCACAAAGACAGTATCATCTGCATATTGCAGAATGTTTACTGGCACCTTCTGTTTTCCTACTAAGTAACTGCTGTACAGACCTTTGGTTAGAGCTGTCCTCATCATGCCAGTCAAGCCCTCTGCCACAATATTAAAAAGGAAAGGGGCTAAGGGGTCCCCTTGCCTCAAACCTCTAGTGGGGGCAAATTCATTTGAGGGGCTGCCATTTATGAGAATGGATATAGAAGCTGATTGATTGCAAGCATTGATCCATTTCCTCCATATAGGACAAAACCCCATTCTATCCATCATATAATCCAGAAAGGTCCATGAAACAGAGTCATAGGCCTTTGCAAAATCCACCTTAAACACCAGAGCTGGTTTCTTGCTTCTTTTAGCTTCCTCTATTACCTCATTGAGAATCAAAGTTCCATGAAGGATGTGTCTATCCTTTATGAAAGCAGTTTGTCTCTCATCAATGAGTCCAGGCAGTAATTTTCTTAACCTATTGGCCAATAATTTAGCTATTATCTTATACATACAGCCAATGAGGGAGATGGGCCTATAGTCATTAAAAGACTGTGGGTGATTGATTTTAGGAATTAAAGCCAAGAAGGATGCATTACTACCCTTAGGAAAGCTTCCATTGACATGAAACTCATCCACAAACCTCCTGAAATCTGGTTTTAAAACCCTCCAAAACTCTTTTATGAAGTTAAAATTGAAGCCATCCGGCCCAGGGCATTTATCTCCACTGCAACTCCACACAGCCTCCCTAAGTTCAAGATCTGAAAATGGGGCAATCATCTCCTCCCTCTGAGTGTGAGTAATGGTATTAAATTGAACCCCATCCAAGGTAGGTCTGTCATAGTTTTCTTCTGTGAATCTGGCAGTAAAGAAGCTTACAGCTTGATCCTTAATCAATTTTGGGTTCTGAACCCATGTGCCTTCAATGAACATACCTTGAATTGCATTGTAATGTCTTCTGAAGTTGATAGATTTATGAAAAAAGGCCGTGTTATTATCACCTTCCCTGAGCCATCTAATCCTTGATTTTTGTCTCAAGATTGATTCATGAGCAAATGAGACCTCCCACAATTCCTGCTGAATGGACTTCATGGTCTTCACTTCATCATCCCCCAAGGTTCTGTCCTGGGCTGAAATATCAATTTGATGCAACTGCTGCTTCAGATGTTGTATTTTATGCCTAGTAATATCCCCAACCTCAATACTCCCCCATCCAGGTTGCTGATCCCCACACCACACATCCTTGACCAGAGCTTGGTATTGTTTATTTTTATGCCAGCAATCCATCACCCTAAAAGGCTTAGGGCCCCAGTCCACCATGTCTGTTTTTAGAAGGATTGGGCAATGATCAGAATAATCCCTATGCAACACTTGTTGAGAAGAATCAGGCCATTTAATTAATCACTGCTCAGATACCAGACATCTGTCAAGCCTACTCCTCACAGATCCATTTGGCCTACACCAAGTAAATCTACTGCCATAGCTTTTAATTTCCTGCAGCTCCATGTCTGAAATCCAGTCATTGAACCCAGCAATATCATAATCACCCACAGTCCTTTGAGAGGAGCCTATCCTTTCATCCATGCTTCTAATACTGTTGAAATCCCCAAGGAAGCACCAGACACCCTCAGGGTTAGAATCTTCTAACTGCTTCAGTTGATCCCACAATTCTCTCTTCCCAGCATTGTCACAAGGTGCATAAACATTTACTATGAACAGATTCAGATCTTCCTTAATCCATCTCCCTGCCAACATTAAAAAATTTGTGCCTTTTACCTTCCTATCTACCTCAAAGGCTAAATTATTCCACATGCAGAGTAATCCTCCAGCAGTGTGAATGGCTGGGACACTATCCCAAGACACGTTAGAGTCTGCCCAAATGTTCTGACAAACAAGCTTGGTAATACTTTCTTTCTTTGTTTCCTGTAAGCAAACAAGGTCCACCTTATACTTTAAGTTGAGCTTGCGAATAGCAGCCCACTTAGCCCCCCTCCCCAAGCCTCTACAGTTATATGAGAGTATTATCATTAGTGCATTTGTCTACTCCCTTCTCTGCTGCCATGTCATTATCTCTCTGCTCCAAATCTGCCATAAGACCCAAGAACTGCTGAGGATCTCCCCCATGGGTCAGCCCCATTTGATATAGTAGTTCACGCTGTCTCTCAGTGATAGCTTCTTTTTCTTTTTCTAATAGAGCAGAGTTTAACTCTGTTAAAGAGTCTTGTTGGGCTTCTTTCTTTTTGTACCACTTCTTTCTTGTATACACCTGTAGACCCTTGGATATCTCCTGATGCTGCTGATGAGTTTCGTTCAACTGGGCTTCTGGGGTGTTAATAGTGGAAGGCCCAATATGATTGTGGGCTTCTGAATATCCATAAGGAGGGGTGTGTGAACCGTGGGAGGTAAACTCCACGTGTTGACCAGACTTGGGGGCTTCTTCTTCCTCATAAAGGGATTTTTCAGAATCACAATCAAAAGGACTAGAGTCTGCTTTGATTATTTGAGGAAACCTTTCACCCAAAGCTTCTGCGTCCATTGACTTTTCATTAAACGTTACATTATCTGGTAGCTGCTTTTCTGTACCCCATTCAAATTGTTTCCTCTTCAAGCTTTCAACAGTATCCGAGGTAGACTTTGAGACCATCAACCTGTCGGGGGGGTCATTACCCACTGGTTCATTGATGAACCCAGTGGTTAATGGATCTGGCTGTGGGTCGTGACGGTGATGGGCCTTTTCTCCGCCCAGTTCTCCGACGGCCGTTGTCGGAGGTAAAGCCGTCGACCACGATCGCACGGTGGCCATGTCGTCGTCGTCTACATCAGAGATGATTTCTTCAGAGGAAGCCCATAAGCTCCTGTCATGGCGGCACCCGTTTGGCTCTATACCACCGTTCTCTTCGACGATGTAGATGCAGTAGCTAACGCCATCAATAAGGACGCGCGTGGTATGGTGGACTAACGGCGGCCACGGCGTCCTCACCAAGACCCTAGCCCGATCTAATCTCTGCATGTGCTCAACGTCTTCATCGATGTCGACCATATCACCCACTGCCGCCACCATTTTACGAATATACTCCGTCTTCCACCCGAGAATCGGAATACCCCAGCAACGAAGCCATACCAATCTGGTATCCATCCGCAGCTGAGGATTCCATTTCGTTAATGAGTAGAACAGTGATGAAGACTGTTCTGTCTCTTCACCGATGATCTCTGCTGCTCTCTTATCTGATAAGCCAAGAAGAAGCGCCATGTCGTCACCCAGATATTTGGCCGATATGCTTGGGCCTACATGCCAAGCTACTTCCTCGTCCAGCCTTTCGAAAACCTCCAGCTTCTTCAATCTGCCTACCCAAACGTTTTTATATCTAGCCTTGTCTTCCTCCGAGATGTCCAATGACAGCGTAGTCGATGATGTATCGCCTCCGGCAAAAAGGTTGTTCTCTCTACTCGACTGATTCGACCTCTGTATCGGCAGTGCTGCTACCTCTGCGTATGATCGATTGGTTGTTTTGTACACTGTAGCTCTGCGAGGAGCCTCCCCCAGGCGTATATTTTCAGTCATGTCCACCCTTTCACCCACAAGCCTGTGTCGGAGTGGTTCCTTCATCATGTCACCACGTCCGTACTTGGGGATGTTAACGTGTAACTTGAGCCCCCGTATGAAGCTGTTATCAAGCTCCTTTTCAACACTCCTCCTGTCACCTACTCCTTTGAAACGAGCAAAACCATATCTCTTCCCCTCTCTGTTCCTCCGATTGGGGATGAAAATCTCTTTCAGTTCCCCCCAGTGGCTAAAATGTCTCCAGAGCTCCGCCTTTGTTACCTCCTCTGAGAATCTAGTGAAATAGAACGAGGTGATGTCTACATCGTCCCTCCAGTTCCGTCGAGTTCTTTGCTGCCAACGTCCTTTCCCGCCATGTGTCTGTGTGCGCAGATATCTACTCCTCCTTGACTTCACCGTTTTCCACTCAGAATCACCAGCTTCCGACTGCACTACTTCCTTCTTTCGTTCCCTCACTGTGTTTCGCTCAAAGGCATTGAAACTCTCTCTCACTTTGTCCCTCTCTCTCACATTCTCCCTCTCCCTCTCTCTCACGTTCACTCTCTCCCTCCCTCTCACGTACTCTCTCTCACTCGCACTCATATTCCTAAACTTTCACCTTGTCTACGCACACAGACATTATTTAATGAGTCTCAATTATTAGTAGATTTTAATTAATAGTGGAGTGTGTTGCTAGCACTCCTCATCTTATAAAATAATATCATTATTCTGTCTCAAAATGTTTTAGAGTAAATTCTCTTAGAAGTGGTTTCCATATTTCATTTTTTTTTTGTCAGCAAAGATTAAATATATATAAATTGAGTACCATATTTCATTATTGATTCCTTATTTAATTAAGATTATTATTAGCATAGCATTTGAAGTTTGAGCATAGAAGGAACAAATAACCAAAGCACGTAGTCATGCTCATGCACACATACCCAAACTTTAAACACTTAACACAACAAAAAAACAAAAGCACAAGATTTTTCCTTTTTCTTGGGCAATGCTATCATTACACGAATTAATAATAAACATAAAGAAAAGCAAGCGGCAAGCATCACCGGTCACCTCACATGTAGATATTCATTAATTTTCATCGATGCCTTGGTGGCCTCCTCAACAAACTCCCTGATTTACCAAAACAAATAAAATAAAATAGAAACATAACCTCAAATGATGTCAGAAGCATTAGATTCATAAGTCACTCATCATACTAAAAAATGAAAGTGAACTAATTAAAAAGAGAAACCAATTACTACTACTACCACTAATAATAATAATAATAATTATAGTTTACCCTTATATTATAAATTCAAATACACAACAAAACTCTCATTCTCTCTCTACAAGACATTCTCATTTTCCAATATTTTTTCTCTTCTCTCTTCTAGAGGTGCATTTCACACACTATTTTGTAACTAACAAATAAATTTCTCTCTATTTCATCTCAAACTAACCTCCTTGTATAGTTGATTTTCTTAATTGTCCATCTCTTCAATCTATCTTTTTTTATCTCTAATATTAAATTGAATTTCAATAAAAAAAAATTAAAACAAATTGTCAACAGTTAAAAAAAAACTTATATCACAATTTCAATTGTTCATTACAAATCCAAAATATAATTTATATATTAAAAATGTTTATTTATCACAAATTTCAAATTTCAAATTATACATTTATCCTGCCCAAAGCAAAAAGCTAATTACTAGTTCTAATAGTAATTCTAATTCTAATAATAGTAGTAGTAGTAGTAGCAGTAGTAAATAGTAAGAAGAAAATAACCTGTCAGGGTGGGTATTCCTACACAATTCAGCAGAGTCGACAACAGAGCAGACCTGATGCATGAAACATGCAATCAATCCAAATAATTTAGCGACCGAAAGTATGGGTACAACAAACAAGTAAAGTACTTATTTTAGCATGGGAGTCTAGCTAACCATGTGTGTGAGTTATTATAAATCTTGATACACATTTTTTATTCTTATGAGTCGAGGAAACAAAAAGTATTCATTCTCATTGAAACAACTTACAGTATCAGAAATCTCATCCATTGCTCGCATTACTTCAGCAGCTGGCCTTTTCGAACAAATGTAACTAATGAGTTCTCCAGACCTAAAAATCCAAAACAAAAAAAAAAAAAAAACAGTGGTCATTGCACCATTATTAGTATACCATACCATATCATACGATAAGTATGATATGATAGGATTACCTTTGAATGGCATCATCGACGAAAGGTTGAAAGCCTTTGGGGGTCTTCAAATGGGGGAAGCCATAGAGACCGGTGGGAGTGGAGAACGTTCTGATAGCGACGCCGAGAAGAATATTCCGTTTAATCTGACGGAGAATCTCCCAACTGCTTCTTCTGATCACAACACTCCACATCGCTGCGCTCATGCTTCTCAGTTCGCACTGATTCAAAACGCTGCGCCCACACCTGCTTAAAAATGTTAACCTTAACATAATAGACCCGGACCCGGACCCGGAAACTTTTCATAATTTGGTTCCAAACAAAAAAAAATACGAATAAGATAGTACTACTTTCTAATAATTAAAAAAATTCTAATAGTATGTTTTGATATACTAATTAATATATTAAATTTAAATTAGGTCAAATTATTTTTTATTACACAAAATTAGTTAAAAAAGGTAAATTGGTTGTGAACATTATTTAAGAATTTATATTAATTTTAAAATGTTATTATGTTTTGTCTAATATTGATATGCATATCTTATAATTTTGAACTAAAATAAAATAAATTAAATTATTAAATTATTAAAATGTTTTTTGTGTATGACCAAAGACAAATCCAGAGATCTATTAGAGGAGTACTGGTTTTTTTATTCCTTCAAAAAATTTTAAATGTCTAAATTCTAATAAATAATAATTTTCAAAAATTATTTACTATTTTTACACACAAAATTAAAATAATTTTTTATTTTTTTGAAAAAGTAAATAAATAAATTTTTATTTTAAATAATAATAAGCTTAACCGTTATCATAATAATAATAAACCTACAATTAATTTTACACTAATTATTATTGTCGTAATAACAATAAACATAACTAATTTTTTCGGAATTTTATACTATCTAATCTTAATCATCATTATTATAAGATTAATTTTATACTATCTTAAAAATACATATTATATATATATATATATATATATATATATATATATATATATATATATAAAGACATAGGAAGTACAAAGGAAGGGAGGGCTACTACCCTTGCCTGCACCCTCATAAGTGTGTATGACATAAGTAATTAAATGTTTCTTTATTATAATAAATTACATGATAGTTCACCTTTTATATATTACATCAACCGTTGAATTGGTTAAAAAACATTATATCATATATTCCTATTAGAAAGATTGTGGTAGATGTTAAATAAGTAAAGCGGTATAATCTCACAAAACCTTCAAGTGTAAGTGTAGTTTACCCTTTTTACTATGGACTTAAACGCTAGACATCTATCTTGATCAAGGTCTGCAACTACTCTTAGTAATCATGACTCCGTTTTCAAGAAAACGTACTTCTCAAATCACTTTGAAATGGTATGTTTGTCAATCATAGCTTCTTTAGTCTCCAAGAGAAACTACTAAATTTCTCATGAATGGCATCTAGAAAGGGAAGCCATAAAATTTGCTTGGTGTAATTAAGGAGTAAGAGCTTGTCTAAGAGAGTTTTTTTTTTTTTTGCATCTCCTGATTGTGAGGTGCTCTCCAGCACTAGAAGTAAATATTTTCTTGCAAGAGTTATATATGGTATTGAAAACTATCACATTGAAACAGCAAAATATAAGATAAAATTTGAACAAACAAATGTAATTCAATTTATTTTTGAAGCTCAAGTACAACATCAAAGCTGAATTTTTCTCCTTCCTCAAAAGTAGTTTCAAGATCTTCAAAGCTTTGCTCAACTCTAAGGTCCTTGCTAACTATCAAACACTCCTGCAATGAATTTTCCCCGAAAATATAGTATTAACAGAAAAAGCAAAGGTTGGAAATTCGTATTAGCCGTAGAGATATTAGAAAGAGAACATGAGATATAATTTACAAATTTCAAATGTAAAAATCATGGCAGTGTAGATTTGGGATAAATTACATTACATACTGCCAATCCAAACACTGTTTTGAAGTTATACTATGATAAACCAATAATAGTGAAGTGCAAATTTTGAAATGTGTATCTTAAACACTTTCATAATCAATTGCAAATTAGAAGCCACTATAACTACTTAGATTTACATGTATTATTCAATTAGTTGACCTTTCAATCAGTACATCAAAGAGTATGATACTGGGGACATAATCACTGTCAAACTAACTATTGCCGAGTACATTGTCTCTTATGATGCATAACTTATGTGGTATGCTTCTTGTTGGGCTTGATATTAATATTTTAATTGATCTTTGTTTAAAGGAATGGAAGAATACGGACAGGTTTATTCAGAGTAGTTGAGGATTCCATTGATGTAGATGGATCTTTCTCACTCTCCATTATAAAATATACATTATTTCTGCCCTTTCTTTTTTATCTATTAGCTGCATAATTTGCTAGAAGGAACAAAATTAGGAAATACTAGATTTAGCATATGGCAAAATACCTTCTCCACGTATTCAGCTACAGTTGAGTTGATTATTTTCTTGATAACTTCATTGAAAACTTTGGAAGGTCCAAGCACCTCTAATAAAATGTTTTTTGGTATCTGTTGGAAACACATAATACAACCATATATTGATTTAATCTCATCTCCTTTATATCGAAAGACTTCTGCATCTGAATTTGCATATATTGAACTAAATTGCATATTACACACATAAGTTGTTCGATACTAGCATGTACTATTTGGCTTGGAACTGACATTTCCCTAATCCCATAGTAAACTATGGTGTGTAACATAGGATTTACATATCTACTAAAGCTTTAAGAGCAACAATGTGATTCCAAATGGGAGTAGATAATGGAGAGCACCACTTTATGGAGAATGATAAAGTATAACTTTAGCATTCCATAAAAGCAATAATTATGGATAAAAGAAACCAAGAAATATGGGGAAAAAGCATCAAAATACCATGAAACATATGCAGAAACCAGGAGAAAGACTGTTATAGCCAATTTTATAGCCTCTACCCTTAATCAAGTTTCCAAAAGAAAAATATATTCTAGAGATACTTTAGCCAGAATTTAAACATAAGAATCCTAAAATAGTAGTTTGGAGAAACAAAAATGATGACAAGGAAAAACATGAATTCCCAAAGAGTTTTATATATCACCAAAGAGAATGCATGAGTTCTGTTACATTATTTAGTACCTATCCCACTCCTTTAATAACTGAAGGATAGACTTCATGATTTAGTACCCAATGAATGATGGTTTTTAAACATCAGATTACATAAAGAAAATTATGCTATTCCCCAGGAAAAGAAAAGGTCTTATTAACCAAACTATCAATCCACAACATACCCAAAGGTCTCATAATTTTCCCAATTCTATCTATGACCCTGCAAAAAATAGTTTAAATTCAGAGAAAATGGACTTCATCATAACAGAACCTAAGACATAAAATAATCTCATTTGTTTCAACCCATCACATACAGGAAAAAAAGTTGAGTATCTATTAGCATTCCAATTCTATATCAAAAGATTGCCAATAAGATAGCTATCAGAAACTTACATCTGGCGTTTTTCCTGGTAGTCCTCAAATTGTTAGAGCAGCAGTTGGCCATCCAAACAAACACAGGAAAAATGTAAAAATTTATTGATATAGAAGAAATTTACAGAGAAAAGTCAAAAACAAGGAAGCCTAAAGAGGGAAGAAAAAGATTTTGGAGGACTCAATTGAAATTGACAGAAATCTATATCAGTTCATCAAGTTTATAACTATAGATTTTTCTTTATCTGATATTAATATTGTTAATGCTGATATAGTTTTATTGCAATTTTTGTTCTGTTATTATTATCATTTTTTAATGTGCTAAAAAAAGACTGCTCCATCTAATATCATCAGGGAGTAGTTTTATGGTCTAATGAAGAGCTCTGACAAGAGAGAAGACAATTTTAAGAAACAAAGGACTGCCTAGCATCTCATGGCTGATCATATCATAATCATGATTAAAATTGAGATCCTATCATGATCTATCTTATAATTATCATCTATGAGATTTACATCAAAATGCATTTGGCTTTTTATCTTCATTTGCTTTATTTTCCTCTTTTGATAATGAATTTAATCCTCTTAACGTAACAAAATTATGCATCAAACATCATTAATTGGCTTTGAAATAAATTGAACATGAATCACCACCAAAATTCATGACAAAAGTGAACACTCATTGGTAATAAATATGTTAACCAATTATGATTAGCATGCTATGCATTTGTGACCAAGAGTAGCAGCAGAAAATACATTGCCTTTGCATAGACTCCCCCCGCCAAAAAAAACAAAACACAAACACACACAAATAAAACAACAAAGTACTCTTCTATTTTAGGTACGCATAAATACTCCACCTCCTTTTACTCTTCGAAATCCTGGGATAGGTTGTGCAGCTGCAACCATTTTCTTAAAGACGTCATCAAATATCCTTTGAGTTTTGTTTCCAGATACTTCTACGCTTATCTGGACAGAAGAGTTAAAAGAGGGTTCAAAATATGAGCAAATGGCAACCATGAGTGTTGCTAAAAACTTTGAAAAAGAAATCAACAGAAAAACTATATATGCTCCTCTGTCACCTCAATCTTTTAGTCAAAAAACTTGGCTTTATACAAAAGCATATTTATGTTTCAGAAAAATCAAGATCTTGTATACGCTTATTGTTGTATAATGCAAAGTACTATGTGTACATAACTAAACTATTAATTTTAGCGCAGCTGTATTCTCTGTGCAAATAGAGCTGTTCAACTCACTTATCACTTGTGTATTCCAATTCTAGAAGTTTTATCTCATATTAATCACATGCTTCCTCCCCGCATTTTGGTTGAGCATGCTCTGTTTGTACTCCTTCTAAATGACAAGATAAACCCTGCCAAGTTAACCAAACACATCTGTTGGGTTATTCTTGTCTTAACTATTCAAAAATGGTACTGATCTTTTTCACCAGACACCAATCAACAAATGCCTATTTCACTTCTGCAAGTGTTACTTTCATTGACACTATCCCATTTTATACTCCTACCACCAACTGTATTTATGTGCTGCTGACCTCCCATTCCTCCAATATGAATTTATTATGTTGAGTTAGGATCCAGATTCATAAAACTCCACCTCCATCTAGCCCCTACAGTGTCCCTGCTGACTCACCCTTCTGGTTTAGTGCCTTTAACTACTGTGAATCAATTCCATCCCTATAGTCCACTAGCTCTCAGCAAAGGTATTGATTTGGCCCACAACCCAACCCCATCTATCATTTTCTGAGCTTATCATTGTTTATCTCTTCTATATTACACCTTTGTTTCTCCTTTTCCTTTCTATCTTCTATGGATATTTTCCCTTTTCACTTAAATTTTATATGATACCTTTAGTTCACTAGAATCATTGTTGTCAGCAACAGAGACAGAGAAGTCCTCAAACTGATCAGAAGAAATTTGGGCATCTACAACAAGGAAATCAAAGTCCGAGAGAAATTACTAACATGCAAATTATGATTTATGATTGAAATAAGCATACAATCAGAAAAGAAAAACCAGCACCTGATAATACATCAGCAGTAGGAAGGCATTTAATGTATTCCCTGTAAAAGGAAATGGAGATTTCAAAATCAATTTAAATAATTTAAATAGATTCAGTTTAAAATCAGATGGACAGCACTGTAAGAAAACTAATTGCACTGAGGCAATTGAGGAATGACCAGACAATAATGTTTGAACAAATTCTACATAAAACTCTGTCAGGATAGTGATGTTTGAGTCAGTAAACAAAGAAATAGATACTATAATTGAGGAAAAATGCAGCAATGCCCCAAGTTTTGTAGTGTAACTATGTGAGGAATTTTAATGGCTTTGTTGTATAATACAGTAAAGACTCAAATAGCCATCCTATGCAATTTGAAATATAATTCAGAAAGAAGAAGTGCCTTCTTAAAATATTTCTTGCACCATGTCTAAGCTTCCATGAAAGACCGAAATGTCTACAATTCAGGCTAGGCACAATAAACTCATGTACTCTCTGCTTACATGTGGCCACCTGAAAAAAAAAATAGGTTACCAAAGAAGAAGCAACAAACTATCATTACTGGATTCTTTCAACATAGGAAGACTTGGTAATGGGAAAATAACCAAACATTTAAGTTTAAAAAAACAAATAACTTCGTACCCCATTGCCCAGAAGCTCTTCGCTATGCGAAGGTATGGGGGAGGGATGTTGTACGCAGCCTTACCCTTGCATATGCAAAGAGGCTGTTTCCGGATTCGAACCCATGACCAACAAGTCACCAAGGCACAACTTTACCGCTGCACCAGGGCTCGCCCTCAAGTTTAAAAAAAAAAAAAAAAAACAAATGAAAATGAGAAAAGAATAACCTGTGGAGTTAGATTTAAGATGAAGGTTTGAGATGCTGCATTCATTCTTTCTTTCTTTCAAATGTCTCCACAGTATTTCTCTGATTAGAATCCAGTTTCTTTCTTTGGCCAATTCTGTTTCTACCTATGGCATCCAACCCCCAAAGAGAGGGTGTGCCAGAAGAATATTAAATATGCACCACAGTTCTTGGAACCTGTAAGATTCTTTTTCCCCTCTTTAAGGATAAACATGCACCCTGTAAGAATACATGTCATGTAATCATCCTACTGCTTATACAAAAATCATGCATCAAACACATTTGACATAACTCCATAACCCATAACCACAAAATACCCCCTTTGACAACATTAGGAAATTTTAAACCTGCTTCTATGCATTAACATATCACCAATGGAGAAACATAATCCACTAAATCTAGATTAATACTCTAGTCCTGTCTATCTGCATTCAACTCTGATCAACTAAATCATACTGTAAGGATAAAAATGCACCAGAATGTAATCATAATGCTCATACAAAATCATGTAATCATACCATGAACAACTAAAACATAATCCACTAAGAATAACATGTCATGTAATCATACTGCTCATACAAAATCATCCATGAAACACAGTTGGCATAATTCACACTATATCCCTTTCAAAACATTAGGAAATTTGAAACCTGCTGCTATGCATTATCTTCCGGTTAATGGCGTGACTTAATCAACCAAATCTAGTCTAGTTAAACATGTCTAGCTGCATTCAACTGTGATCAACTATCTTTATCTTTCTTCAAATAAAAAGGGAAAAAAGAATCAGTGGAAGAATATACTTTCAAATGAAAAAAGCCATCCTCACTGACCATTCCAACAAATAAATCTATGACACAAAACAGAAAACACCAGAAATGTACCAAGTGGCAAACAAAATGTAACTAAACAATAAGCAAAGCATTTTAAAATCTTTAAGTTATACGTATTAATGTCTTTCATAAGATCAGTATGTAAGTCTACAGAAAGAAGCATTAACTACTATTAAAACACAACATAAAAAAAATATGTTAGCAACACATCATTTAATACTCTCTTTTCAACACTTAATTTTCTATTACTAGGTAAAGTTTTAGAGAAAAAGAGTTATACACTGAAAGTGTAAAAAGTTTTACACAATCATCCAATCACAACCTACCATGATAAATTTGTTGACTTTTAAAATAATTATCATATAGTAATTCAAACTGTGTTTTGTGATTGGATAACCGTGTAAAACTGTTTTTACAGTACATAGGCATTAAAACAGTTTTATATTAGGCTAAGTAATAAAGAATGGAACCAAATTATTTAGTGATGCCCATGTAAAAATTTCACCAAATAACGTGCTGCTAGCCTTCTTCACAAACATAATATAAATATAGAGCACGCAAAAATGAAGTCACCATAATATATATAGCCTGTAACAGAAAAACTTAGCATATATTTTCTTTTTATAATTTCTAAGCCACCAAAATGAGATTTCACACACCCTCATGCTGCAAGTGTGTAACCCAATAGCATAATTTAAAGTTCGAAGATTCCACTTTCGGTATTATTGAATGTGAGTGTGTGTGAGAGTGTGTGTATGTGTGTGTCTGCAGCGTCAGGCGCAGTTAAAATGAAAAGAAAGAGATTTAGGAAGGGGAAACAAGCTATCACCTCTGGAATGCTCTACGGCGAGACTCTGCTGCTAGCACTGTAGCACTGCCTTATCTTTGTTTCGCATTGTGAAGTTTCCTTTTAAACTAGTTTTTTTTTCTATGACGTGATTGTAAAAAGAAAGAAAACTTATAGAATTTAATTTAAATCTAGCTATGTTTTTTCTTTGAAAAATTAATAAATTTTGATTTTTTTCAATACATTTTAAATATTTTTTCATATAACATTATATAATTCAACTTAAATATACTTTTCTCATTATATATAATTTTATTTTATATTTTATGATTTGTTTCATGTTAATATATTTAAATATTTTTAGTGAAATTGTTACGTATGACAACATTATATGTAATAATTATTTTAAAATTCAATTGTACAAAAGAAAAATTGTATCAGTTCATACAAATAGGAGCTACCCTTACATAACTATTTTTTTTATACTAACGCATACATAATAACTATGCAAGATACTTTCCCATGACATGCCTTTGAGATGACAACATTCATTTGGAGCTATTATTGTAGTTTTTATTTACTTATCGGTTATTGAGTTTGACTGACATGGAAACAATGATAACAATTTGGGTTCATGTGAGGAATTCCATAAGACTCAGTCAATCCCAATGGCATCCACACTATTGACATATTTTATCATTAAAAAATGTTAAATGAAAAACAAAACACACATTGAGAATTCATTTGTGGGGTTCCTAGTGTTTTTAAATATATGTTAAATGTCACTATTGATTCATTATGTTTCATAATTATTTTGTTTCGATATATTAAGTTTTAAAATTTTTGATTTTATTCTTTTTTTAAAAAAATATATCGTTTTAGTACTTTTTTCAATATTCAGTTAAGAACGTTAGTGTTATGTTAACTTTTAAATTTTAAAAAGGGATCAAAATGATACATTTTGAAAATATAAAAGACTATAATGAAACTTTTAAAACTTAATATACCAAATCGAAACAATTTCATATATAATGAACCAAAAGTGACATTAATTAAGTATTTTTAAATAAATAATTTTACATAGTAGCAATTTTATCACCATCTTTATTTTATTTAAAAAAAATAAACAACTAGAAAAAATTATCATCTCCTCCAACCTCTTCTACATTTGAAAAGGTTAAAAATACACCATCACACATATCAAACAACATCAAAACATCATATTATTGGAACCACCCAAAATTCTTATACTCCTCACCGAAAAACAAACCTTTCATACAACTATGTTATTGGAAACAAAAGGGAGATCAAAGCAAGAGTTGTCTTCGACAAAAGACAAAACCATGACCCAAACTCGACAATTAACCCAAATCTGAACAAGGAAGTCACAGTGTGGCTCTTTGTGAGGTCTATGAGTAAGACCCCAACTGTTGCACATGGTTGGACCAGGCAAGTAAAGGATTTTCTATTTGATATCTACAATTGGGTCAGGGAAGATGAACAACGCAAATAGGAGTCGAATGGTGTGTTTCATTGGAAGATGATTCTGACTAGCCCGACCGGTCAAATCTCATCCACAATCGGGTGCTATCAGTCTTCTTCTTCACCTTCGTCTACACATTGTTGTCGGGGGCGACGATGAGATGGTTGTTGTCATTAGGTGAGGTGTCAATTCCAGTTGTGTAGAGAGGTTGCGGTGGAGACGAAAGCGGGGGTGGGACAACGATCTTTTTGGGTTGACGGCAAGAGGCGAAGTAGCGAAAGGAGAAGAGACATTTACCCATTGTGATTGAGAATAGTTAGTGAATGAAATTATTATCGTTATTAAATTATTGAATTGAGTGAAGAGAATAATACTAATAATAATACGAAAGTGAAAGTGGTTGTTATTCATGGTTTCAGATCCATCTTTTCTTCATTTACTTAGTGGCTTTTATTTTTTAAAATAAAAAAGAATGACGATTTTTAGCCTACACTATGTTAATTTAACTATTCTAAAATTTAAAACACCGACGAACACTAAGTTTGTAATGAAAAATTGAAAAAATGACTAAAATGGTACGTCTTGAAAACATAAAGGACCAGAAATTAAACATTTAAAACATAATGTACCAAAGTGAAATAACTTGTGAAACATAAGTGACCAAAAGTGACATTAAACCTTAAATATATAAATGAAAAAAATTTGTTGGGAAGTTGATATGCTACAAAACCAATTTCTTTATATCATTAAGATTCAACGTATTTTGAAAACTAATTTTACATCTAAAATATTTTGAAGATTAAATTTAAAAAATGTATTAGTGGTGTAAAAACTAGCTAGAAAGGTTCATTAGATTACCTTTGTCAAAAATTTCATGTGTTTTAAGGTGAAGATATTGCATTTCACTATTAGGAAGAGAAAATGGTTATGCATTAGGAGTGATTAAATTTAAATTAATCGAAAATCACTCAGAAAAATTAAAAATCAAACTAAACTGGTTCTTTTTCTCAAATCGATTGGTTTGGTTCGATTTGCGGTTTGTGTTTTTCAAACTGAACCAAATCGTAAAACTTATATTACTTTAGTGTTATGCATTTTATGAGTATAACACTTGAGTTTCACAATGTTTTGTAGTGTTATTTATATGAAATTTACACAATGTATACCACTTTCTTTTTCAGATGACCTTTTTAAGATATGCTTGGTTTAAAATATATGAAAATTTGGCAGATTTCTATAGGTTTAGCATATTAATAAATTTCGTAGATTGTTAACAACAATTTTTTTTAATATAATTTAATTTAAAAGATGAAAAGAAAGAATATAAATTTTGATGATATAATAGTTTAGTAACAACCGCAAAAACCAAACCGAACTAAACCACAAACTTCTAGGTTGGTTTGGTTTGGGTTTTAGTTTAAATGAAAACCGAACTGCATATTTTTTTAAGTTTGGTTTGAGTGACTTTTTGATTAAAAAAATTGAACCAAACCGAGGCGTGAACAGTCCCATTATACACTGTCAAATGGTGATTCAAACGTATGAATTAGTTTGTGGATTTTTAAAATAATTATCTTAAAGTAACTTTACCCATAATTAATATACTATTTTACATTATCAATACATAGACATTAGGAATGCTTACATTAAATTTCAATGTATCAATAAGATAAGGTATAACCAATGCTTTAACTAAAAAAAGGGTAGAATACACTTGTGTCTTTATTTTACCCTCCTTTGTTCTTTAAATGTAGGTTTGTTTTATTTAAAACGCATTCTAGGTTTATACACAAATATTAATGATATGCAACTATAGGTCTATAGCCAATAGGAAGCGTGCAGCTAAACATGATTACAAATTGCTACGTCCAACGTGGACTAAAACTCTAACATATCTAGAAAACACCCTTACTATTTGTTTGTAACGCAAGTTGGTTTACACCACCCACTTTGATTTGCAGGTGGGGTTAAAAATGTATGGAAGGAGAGAAAGATGCAAGGAACTATTGACAATAATTGTTTTTTCCCACGGGAAAAATAAGCTATGAGGAGCCTTTGTCACTAATTCCAAAGGCTGCTTTCAACTTGTTAAGATGTGGTAGTATCTTGATGCTTTGCTGGATTGACTGGTCAACACAGAAAACCTGATGGGAATAAATTTATATGCCCACGATCCAAGTCATCATGTAATCAATTCTAATTTTAATAATAGAGTATTATTTTATTTTCATTGTCATATTTCATTATTTGACCAAATGGTCCATTTGATAATGTCCTTGATTAAAATTAAAGACTTGTTATTATAATAGAGATTATGATAATGAGAAACAAGTTTGTTCTAATTTTAATCTAAATCATTCTTGATCATAGGATTATTGTAAATAGGATATCAATAATCCGGATAGATTAATATATATGTGATAGTATTTATTGGTTAAATATTAATAGATCTCATTTATTAATTTGCATATATAAATGAGTCACATGTTGATGTGATCATTGAACTGACTCAATTAAAATTTTCTAATGGTTAAAATTTACCATAAACTGTCAATAGAAAATTCTCAATAAGAGGTATAATAGTTTTCTTTGACTTGAGATTGTCATAGTAATTAACAGGTTATTTGTTGTATTTTGATTATGAACATCTAATGCTTTAGAGCACTTGTGTTGGATCGAGTGGCCTCAGAATAATTAAAAAGGGGGGGTTGAATTAATTATTCCTAAACCTTTACTAATTAAAAAATTACTCTTTTAAGGCTTTTACTTTTGTTGTTAAGAGAATATGGAGTAGAAGAGAAACTTAACAGAAAGTAAAAGCGGAAATTAAAATGCACAGCGGAAAGTAAAAGAGTAGGGAAGAAGGAAACAAACACACAAGAGTTTTTATACTAGTTCAGCAACAACCCGTGCATACCTCCAGTCCCCAAGCGACCTGCGGTCCTTGGGATTTCTTTCAACCTTGTAAAAATCCTTTTACAAGCAAAGATCCACAAGGGATGTACCCTCCCTTGTTCTCTTTGAAACCCTAGTGGATGTACCCTCCACTAGAACTGATCCACAAGAGATGTACCATCTCTTGTTCACAAAAAGAATTCAGGCGGTTAGTCCTTGGCGAATTCTTTTTGGCAAAGGGAGAAGAGAATGAAAAGGATGAATAGTACAAGTTTTCAAGGTTTAGAAAACCAGAAAACTTCATAAAGCTTTTGGTACAAAGAAGAAGAAGAAGTTCAAAGAGATTCAAGGCTTGTAAAGGATTGTATGAATAAGTGTTTAAGATTGTTGTTCGAAAGATTGATTGAAAATGCAAAACAAAGCCTTGCTTTTATAGACTCTTCATGTCTGGCCAAGAAGGCCATTCAGAAGAGTTATAACTTTTAGAAAAACTTAAAACCCATTTGAAAAAGTCAAAACCTTTTTGAAGAGTTACATCTTTTGATTTTTCAGAAACAGTCACTGGTAATCGATTACCAAATAAGTGTAATCGATTACACAAAGCTTTTGAGTGAAACAATGTGACTCTTCATTTTTAAATTTGAATTTCAACGTTCAAGGACACTGGTAATCGATTACCAAAACATTGTAATCGACTACAGCCTTTTGAAAATATTTGGAACGTTGTAAATTCAGTTTGAAAACTTTTTCAAACTCATTTTGCTACTGGTAATCGATTACAACAATATGGTAATCGATTACCAGAGTGTAAAAACTCTTTGGTAAAGGTTTTGTCAAAAACTCATGTGCTATTCAAAGTTTTGAAAAAACTTTTTAATACTTATCTTGATTGAGTCTTTTCTTCATTCTTGAATCTTGAGTCTTGAATCTTGATCTTGATTCTTGAGATCTTGAATCTTGAATCTTGATTCTTGATTGTAGACTTTCTTCTTGAGTCTTGAATTCTTCTTGATTCTTGAACTCTTGACTTGTTCTTGATTCACTTGAGTTGTTCTTTGATATTTTGAGCTTTTTGTTCATTACCTTTGTCATCATCTTTTGTTGTCATCATTGTTATCATCAAAACACCTTTGAATCATTGTTGATTTATCATGAAGCTTTGCCTCCACAATCTCCCCCTTTTTGATGATGACAACTTCTGAAATCAAGAAACACACATACACTTTTTCCTAGTCGATCACTCTTATAAATGCTCCCCCTTTGTTTTTGAATTTATGCTTCTCTTAAAATTAAATTGTTTACTCATGTGAGTTCTTGATTTATCCCTATTTCTCTCCCCCTTTGGCATCAACAAAAAGCCAAAGTGCGTATCAAACTTAAAGTATGCAAATATATCTTAAACATTCACACAAAATTCATAAAAATATTAACCACAACATGAAGTAACAATCATAAACAGATTAACTTATAAAATCCACATAGTCAAATAACATACTTGTTCAACCAAACCATGCAAATAAGAAAATAATAAATTGTTCAAATACCATAGTAATATAGAGATTTATTTTGATAAGTCACTAACATCTATTAGTCCTAATTCTCTTCTTATGTTATAGAAGGTATCTTTACTTAGTGGTTTTGTAAAGATGTCTGCAAGTTGATTTTCAGTATCTACAAATTCTAAAACAACATCACCTTTTAAAACATGATCTCTAATAAAATGATGCCTAATTTCTATATGCTTGGTTCTAGAATGAAGAACTGGATTCTTAGATATGTTTATGGCACTTGTGTTGTCACATTTTATGGGAATGTGATCTAATACTATTCCATAGTCAGATAGTTGTTGTTTCATCCACAAAATTTATGCACAACAACTACTAGCAGAAATATATTCTGCTTCTGCTGTGGATAAAGCTACACTATTTTGTTTCTTGTTATTCCAAGAAACAAGTGCAGACCCTATGAATTGACATGTACCACTAGTACTCTTCCTATCTGTTTTTGATCTAGCAAAGTCTGAATCTGAGTATCCTACTAGGTTACATAAAGAATTCTTAGGATACCATAACCCTAAACTAACTGTTCCTAATAGATATCTTATGATTCTTTTTGCTGCCAATAAATGTGAAAACTTTGGATTTGATTGAAATCTGGCACACATGCATACACTAAACATAATATCTGGCCTACTTGCAGATAAGTAAAGTAGAGATCCAATCATACCTCTGTATTGCTTCGGATCAACAGGTTGTCCAGATTCATCTTTATCAAGATAACAACTTGTATTCATAGGAGTAGCCCAAGTGTTTTGAGTTTTCCATTCCAAATCTCTTAATGAGTTCTTTGCAATACTTTGCTTGATTGACGAAGATCCCATCATTTGTTTGTTTGATTTGTAATCCAAGAAAGTAATTTAACTCACCCATCATGGACATCTCAAACTCACTTTGCATATCAATAGAAAACTCCTTGCACAAAGATTCATTAGTAGATCCAAAAATTATATCATCAACATAAATTTGTACTAACAAGATATCATTATCCTTCTTTTTTATGAATAAGGTAGTATCTACTTTTCCTCTAGTAAAATTCTTTTCTAATAGGAATTTACTTTATATTTTATACCAAGCCCTAGGTGCTTGTTTTAGGCCATAAAGTGCCTTCTTTAATCTATATACATGGTCTAGTTTTTGTGAATCTTCAAACCCAGGAGGTTGTTCCACATATACCTCCTCCTGAATCAGACCATTTAAGAAAGCACTTTTGACATCCATTTGATATAGTTTAAAATTCACAATAGATGCATATGCTAATAACATCCTAATTGCTTCTATTGTAGCTACAGGTGCAAATGTTTCTTCATAGTCTATACCTTCTTCTTGGTTATATCCTTTTGCTACAAGTCTAGCTTTATTCCTAATTACTATACCATTTTCATCCAATTTATTTCTAAATACCCATTTAGTTCCTATGATTGTATAATCTGAAGGTTTTTCTACTAATTCCCATACATCATTTCTTTCAAATTGATTTAATTCTTCTTGCATAGCTACTATCCAATGGTCATCTATAATAGCTTCTTTAAAGTTTTTAGGTTCTATTAATGAAACAAATGTCATATTATTGCATAAATCTTTAAGAGAATGTCTAGTTGTTACCCCTTTTGAGATATCACCGATGATGTTATCAAGAGGATGATTTCTCGAAGTTTTCCATTCTTTAGGAAGATTATCATTTTCTTGTGCTGTGTCATCTTGATCATCCTTGTCTTCATCATCTCTCTTTCTTTTCAGATTTCTTTCTTCATTTTGAGTATCTTCCAAAGTATCTGTAATATCATCAACAAACTCCTTTCTCGGGGAGGTAATGTTAGTTTCATCAAAAGTAACATGTATTGATTCCTCAATTGTCATAGTTCTTTTGTTGTATATTCTAAATGCTTTACTATGTAAGGAATACCCAAGGAAGATACCCTCATCTGTCTTGGCATCAAACTTTCCTAGACTTTCTTTACCATTGTTTAGAACAAAACATTTACATCCAAAAACATGTAAATGTGCAATATTTGGTTTTCTATTGTTAAAAAGTTCATATGGGGTTTTCTTAAGAATAGGTCTAATTAAGGCTCTGTTCATAATATAACATGCGGTGTTAACCGCTTCTGCCCAAAAGTATTTTGGAAGAGGTGTGTCATTTAAAAGAGTTCTAGCAATTTCTTCTAGGGCTCTATTTTTCCTTTCTACTACTCCATTTTGTTGGGGTGTCCTGGGTGCAGAAAAATTGTGTTCTATACCATACTCATCGCAAAACATTTCAAAATCATTGTTTTCAAATTCACCTCCATGATCACTTCTGATGGAGATGATTTTGAGATTCTTTTTGTTTTGAATAACTTTGGCAAGTCTTCTAAATGCATGAAATGCATCATTCTTATGAGTAAGAAATAAAGTCCAAGTATATCTAGAATAATCATCAACAATTACTAATGCATAGTAACTTCCACCAAAACTCATGACCCTAGATGGTCCAAACAAATCCATGTGTAATAATTGCAATGGCTGAGTGGTAGAAACAATATTTTTAGATTTAAAGGATACTTTTGTTTGTTTACCTTTTTGGCATGCATCACATAACTTATCTTTTTCAAATTTTAATCTAGGCAATCCAATAACTAGATCTTTTGAAATTAACCTATTTAGATGATCCATGTTAATATGAGCAATTCTCTTATGCCATAACCATGGATCACAGTCTTTACTTAAAAAGCATCTATCATTTATAGAATTTTGTTTTAGGTCAATCATGTAGACATTATTTTCTCTAAAACCTATATGTTCAATATCTTTGTCATGCTCATGCTTAATAACACATTTTTCAGAATCAAAAGATACTTTATATCCTTTATCACATAATTGACTAACACTTAATAAACTGTGTTTCAAACCTTCTACAAGCAACACATTTTCAATAGGAGTAGAAGAACTCGTACCTATTTTACCTACTCCAATAATTTTGCCCTTGTTGTTGTCGCCGTAAGTAACATGTCCACTTTTCTTGGGGGAAATAGTTGTGAATTTGGATACATCACCCGTCATGTGCTTGGAACATCCACTGTCTATGTACCATTTCTTCCTTATAGAATCTTCTTTGTTATTCTCATCAGATTTTGTCATGAGACACAAATTGACTTGGTCTTCATCATGATCTTGGAATAACCTGTTCCTGAAAATACTTTTGAAAGACAAAGAATCTAAAGAGGCCATTAATCTTGAAGTTGTTAGACTTTCTACAAGAAACCTGCTCTGATACCACTTGTTGGATCGAGTGGCCTCAGAATAATTAAGAAGGGAGGGTTGAATTAATTATTCCTAAACCTTTACTAATTAAAAAATTACTCTTTTAAGGCTTTTACTTTTGTTGTTAAGAGAATATGGAGTAGAAGAGAAACTTAACAGAAAGTAAAAGCGGAAATTAAAATGCAAAACGGAAAGTAAAAGAGTAGGGAAGAAGAAAACAAACACACAAGAGTTTTTATACTAGTTCAGCAACAACCCGTGCCTACCTCCAGTCCCCAAGCGACCTGCGGTCCTTGGGATTTCTTTCAACCTTGTAAAAATCCTTTTACAAGCAAAGATCCACAAGGGATGTACCCTCCCTTGTTCTCTTTGAAACCCTAGTGGATGTACCCTCCACTAGAATTGATCCACAAGAGATGTACCCTCTCTTGTTCTCAGTCAAACCCAAGTAGATGTACCCTCTACTTGTACCACAAAGGATGTACCCTCCAATGTGTTAAGACAAAGATCTCAGGCTGTTACACCTTTGATACTTTGTGAATGGGGATACAAAAGAATTCTCAGGCGGTTAAACCTTTGAACGCTTTTGTATTAGGGAATGGGAAGAATTAAAAGAATTCTTAGACTGTGTCGTTTTGAATTCTTTGATAAGGGAGAAGGGAGACACAAAAGAATTCAGGCGGTTAGTCCTTCGTTCTTTTGGAAAAGGGAGAAGAGAGACACAAAAAGAATTCAGGCGGTTAGTCCTTGGCGAATTCTTTTTGGCAAAGGGAGAAGAGAATGAAAAGGATGAATAACACAAGTTTTCAAGGTTTAGAAAACCAGAAAACTTCATAAAGCTTTTGGTACAAAGAAGAAGAAGTTCAAAGAGATTCAAGGCTTGTAAAGGATTGTATGAATAAGTGTTTAAGATTGTTGTTCGAAAGATTGATTGAAAATGCAAAACAAAGCCTTGCTTTTATAGACTCTTCATGTCTGGCCAAGAAGGTCATTCAGAAGAGTTATAACTTTTAGAAAAACTTAAAACCCATTTGAAAAAGTCAAAACCTTTTTGAAGAGTTACATCTTTTGATTTTTCAGAAACAGTCACTGGTAATCGATTACCAAATAAGTGTAATGGATTACACAAAGCTTTTGAGTGAAACAATGTGACTCTTCATTTTTAAATTTGAATTTCAACGTTCAAGGACACTGGTAATCGATTACCAAAACATTGTAATCGATTACAGCCTTTTGAAAATATTTGGAACGTTGTAAATTCATTTTGAAAACTTTTTCAAACTCATTTTGCTACTGGTAATCGATTACAACAATATGGTAATCGATTACCAGAGAGTAAAAACTCTTAGGTAAAGGTTTTGTCAAAAACTCATGTGCTATTCAAAGTTTTGAAAAAACTTTTTAATACTTATCTTGATTGAGTCTTTTCTTCATTCTTGAATCTTGATCTTGATTCTTGAGATCTTGAATCTTGAATCTTGATTCTTGATTGTAGACTTTCTTCTTGAGTCTTGAATTCTTCTTGATTCTTGAACTCTTGACTTGTTCTTGATTCACTTGAGTTGTTCTTTGATCTTTTGAGCTTTTTGTTCATCACCTTTGTCATCATCTTTTGTTGTCATCATTGTTATCATCAAAACACCTTTGAATCATTGTTGATTCATCATGAAGCTTTGCTTCCACAACTTGTTGAATGGATATTGGATATGATTAAATACCTGCAGAATTAATGATTAATCAAGAAGGAATCCATCAATTCTTGGAAATGAGTTTGAGCTCTATGAATAAAATTATATCCTGACCAGGAAAATTAAATGAAAGAAGAAATGAGTTTCTTAAGTCATTATGAGTTAACTCAAAAGGGTTTGACAATAATATCATACTCTAGAGTTAACCCAGAGTTGTAAAGATGGAATAAATTATTACACTACTCTTATAATGGTTCTTGAAAGTAAAATGTTACTTCATGCTATCCGGACATTAAGCAGTGTTGCTAGATGCCTACTTTGATTAGTATATTAATTTGATTGATATATTACCGGCTTAGTATTGAACCTACAAGGTCACACACAAACGAGTGTTCTAATCTCTGTTAAAGAAATTGTTTTAATATTTGATGATTAATTAAATTAGAGAATTTAATATGATCAAATGATTAATTGATTTCAAAAAGGTGGAATGTTATTATATTTTTGCTAGCACTGAGAATATAAATAATATGAAAGATTTGGTGAAAGAAGAGAAACAAACAAGTATGATTTTGTATTTGGAATTTGGGTTGAAAAGGCGGCTAAATACAAGTTTGACTTGGTCAATTATTATTTCAATTTTAATTTCTAAATGGTTAGCAATAAAAGGTAACAAGAAATAACAATTCAATGATTTCTATCATCACCCAATGACTCAAATCAAATGCACATTTAGTATTACAAATAGTCTAAGTTCAATAATCATGGTCTTCACAACTTGTGTTTCGCACTGGCCAACAATCCACAACTCCCATCCTCCCAAGTCAGATAAAATAATTTCCAAGTATTGCAACTATCAAAAAATTGCAAAGAACCAAATTTGGAATGCACAAAATGCAATTTAGAACAACCAACACTCTAAAAAAAGGCAATTAGAGAAGGTTGATTGTCAAAAAATACAGGAACTAGAAAGTATAAAATTGTATAATGTCAATCAGCCAACCCTCAATCATTTTTCATTGAATACACCTAGAAACAGTCCCCAATTAATCATCCTTGCATATAGGTTCAAAGCTTCTTTAATTTATAAGAGTTTCCTTAATAATTTTATACACTCTTGAAAATTTAAATCAGTAACAGATAATAAAACAAGAGAGAATATGATAACAGAATTATGGGGTAGCTTACCTCAAACATTGCCATCTTATTAACAAAAGTGTTTTCCACTTTATTAAGATGATTAATGCAATTATTGACACAATGGTTTACTTCTTCCTGCCTTTTGCTTATCAAAGCACTCATATCAACATTTAAAAAAGGCTTATTGAAATTTTTCAATCAAACGGTCAACTATATGGAATTGAAAGTAAGCTTTATCAAGGAAAGAAATTACCACATGCTCATTTTATGCAAAACTAATATCAACGTTTAATAAATCAAACTGATGGAAAGAAAAATATAGGACTTAAGGTACAAATAATCAAAACCTGTAATACCTAGAAATATTCAAGTCATATGCATTTATGACTCATAAGACCAAAAGAGTGGTACAATAATTTGAACTAAAACCAGAAACGAAGAAATAATGTGAGACAAAAATCAGCTAGCCAAAGGGATACAACTTTTTGGTCCCAATTCTTATGCCATTTCGGTCATCAATAGTACTGGTATCAATAGTAAAAACAAACACTAAATTACTTGTTGCAGAAAAGGACCAGAAAGAACCTGAAGAGTAAAATTGACATAGTCTTGGATAGGGACAATCTTAGTTTGAACAACCTCATCCAATTCTCCGAGTTTCTGCCTCAACATCTCTGAAGCAAATTGCTCTGCACGCTTTTCCTCCTTTTATACTATTTCGTTTCAAACGTTTTAGAGTCCCCTTAACGGTTTAAACCCTTCACGGTTTTTTTCCTTGCCATAAAAAAAATAAGAAAGTTTTTAGCATAAAGAAAATATGGTAAAAGACTTATGAATGCATGTGATGTTGTAAAACTTCAAGTTTTGAAAGATGCAATGCATCATTTATTTATAACTAATTAACTATGCAACAAATTTTCCCATCACATGCCTTTGAGATTTCAACATTTGGAGTGTAGTTTTGATTAATTTGATTTTGAGTTATTGAGTGAGATCAAAGAGACAGGGTCAAATGATGATTTGGGTTAAAGTGAGGAATTCTATAAGACTCCATTAATCATCCTAGTATAACTTGAGTTAGTTGTTAGTTACCTAACTAACTAAGTTTGTTATAATTAGTTAAAGGTGGTTATATTAACCATCCTAGTATAACTTGAGTTAGTTGTTAGTTACCTAACTAACTAAGTCGGCTATAATTAGTTAGAGGTGGCTAGTTTTTTGTTATGGTAGTTATAGAGAATATATAAGCAATGAAAGATACTTTGTATTCAATTTTTGATATATGATAAACACAATTTCTGATTCATTTCTATGATCAGATATTCTTCCTATTCCAATAGCTTTCTTCATAAGCTATCTCTTTTTCTTCATTTGAGTTCACCCATGGCATTCCTACATACCTTTATTATGATATCAGAGCTCTTCAATTGAAGAACTCTGCTGCACTACTCTATCCTTCATCTTTCTGTTGTTTGTTTGTTCAGTCTTGTTAGTACTCTATTGATTCTTCAGGATGAGTGAAAAACAAGATGAATCTCTCAGTGTTCATAGCCCTTACTACCTGCACCCTAGTGAAAATCCAGCAATCGCATTAGTTTCACCTCTTTTGGATCCAACGAATTACAATTCTTGGAGCAGATCATCCTTCACGACCCTGAGTGCGAAGAATAAAGTAGAATTTGCTGATGGTTGCCTTCCTCGATCAACCTCGAATCATAGATTGTACGCAGCTTGGAAAAAAGCGAATAACATGGTGGTTTCATGGCTTGTACACTTAGTTGCAACTTCCATTCATCAAAGCATCTTATGGATGGACAACGCGATTGATATCTGGAAAGATTTGAAAGCACGATACTCACAAGGTGATTTGCTTCGAATTTCTAATTTACAACACAAATTAGCTTCAATTAAACAAGGAGACATGAATATTACTGATTATTTTACAAAGCTGGGAACAATTTGGGATGAGCTTGAGAGTTATCAACCCAATCCTATGTGTAGAGATAATCACACAGTAGAAACATGTTATAAGAAAAATGGTTTTCCACCTAACTTCTTCTCCAATAGAGGAGGTGGAGGTAGAGGTTTTGGTAGAGGGGGGACAAGAGGCAAAAACACCAATGGTAAAGTTTGCACCCACTGTGGTATCATTAATCATACAGTGGATGAGTGTTATAAGAAGCATGGTTATCCACCTGGTCACAAATTCTATAAACCTCAAGGAGCTTCAGTTAATAACACTATTAAGGAAGAAGAAAATGTTTCAAGTTCATAGACTAGTGATCATGGCCAAGACATTAAAATCACTTAGCAATAGTATCAAGCACTTAGGTCTTTGCTGGCTACCAACAATAACAGCTCTCATGGATCACAGGTTAACTAGTTTGGTACAAGTTCTGCTCATACATCAACCATAGGTAATATATTATCCTTTGTTTGTAATATTCACAAGTTTGAAGTTGCAGCATGGATTTTGGACTTTGGTACTACATATCATGTTGCATTCTCATTGACTTGTTATTCTACATACAGAGAAATAAATCCCATAGTAGTTTGCCTGCCTACTGGTCAACAAGTCATAGTCACACACTTTAGAACAGTCAAATTTATTGAGTTTTTACACTTAGAAGATGTGTTATACTTGCCATCTTTTAATTTCAATTTAATCTCTATATCAAAATTGTTTTCTGCATTGAATTGCAAGTTAACCTTCTTCCCTAATTCATGTTTGATTCAGGATATAAGCAGTCACCTGATGATTGGTACAATTGATGTAGTGGCACCACCTGCTCTGTAGATGGAACCTTCGTAGAGCTACCACTTGAGAGAATCATTTTGGTCTTTTTGCCCTGGCCAAGGGCACACCATGTTCGAAAGAGATCCCTTAGACTCCATTCCTACCCCGTCTTCTTAGGATTTAGGTTGCAGCACAGTTTTATGTAGAACTGGCTATGATAGCAAAGAGCAGAAGAGAAGAAAGATATGTATTGTATATAATAAGATAATCGTTGAGAGCACTGCTAGAAAGATAAAGATGGCGATAAGAGATTCGTTTTGTCTTTCTTCACTTCTGATCTTTATCTATGACATTAACTTGAACTTTAAGACAAGTTTTATTCATAACTAAAAAGCAGATCGAAAGAAGCATAGGTACACTGAACACTAACCCAATCCAGATGAAACTACTATTCTCAGAACCCGAATTCTCTTTTTTAGCGAATAAAGATTGAAGTCTCTCTTACACTTACTATATTTAAAATATTTCTAATTTATCATATGAAAGAAGGAGAAAGGGGGTTGAAGGTTTGTACAAGCTTAGAATACCTACTGCCGATTATGTTCCCAAGGCTGACAACAATTTCATTTCTATTAAGTCTGTGTTGTCTTGTAATAAAGAAGTCATTGATATTTGGCATTTTCGTTTGGGTCATCCTTCATATGATAGGATGCAATTGTTAAAACAAACTTATCCTATGTTGACTTGTGATTAAACCTTTGTCTGTGACACTTGCCATAGAGTAAAACAGAGCAAACTTCCATTTCCTAATAGTGACTCCTATGCTTCTAGTCCTTTCTCTTTGATACATGTAGATATTTGGGGCCCTTGTGCCACAACTACTTTGAATGGACATAAGTATTTTCTTACAATTGTGGATGATCATACTAGATTTGTTTGGATTTTTATAATGGCTTCAAAATTTGAGACTCAAACTCATTTACAAGCCTTTGTTTCCTATGTTAAGAGGCAATTTAATACAAAAGTGAAAGCCATTCGATCAGATAATGGTGCTGAGTTTATCATGAAACAGTTTTATCACAGTACTGGTATCATACGCCAGACTTCCTGTGTTGAAACCCCACAACAAAATGGAATAGTGGAGAGAAAACATCAGCATTTATTAAATGTTACTCGAGCCCTTCTTTTTTAGTCCAAGTTACCACCAATTTTTTGGTCTTTTGCTTTACAGCATGTTGTTTTACTTATCAATTGTTTGCCAGCTCCATTTCTTAATAATATATCTCCTTTTGAAAAATTATATGGCACTGGATATGACATTTCTTCTTTAAAAGTCTTTGGTTGCTTGTGCTACACCAACACTCTCACTAATAACAGGAAAAAGCTTGATCCTAGAGCTTTTGCTTCTGTTTTCTTGGGCTTCAAGCCTCACACTAAAGGGTATATTACCTTTGATCTTTCCTCTATAGTCATAATGGTATCTAGACATGTCATTTTCCATGAAGATTGTTTCCCTTATGCTTATCCTAGTGCCTCTTAATCTTTTCCCACATTTCCTGTACATTCCTATCCTACCATTTATGACCATGGTAAAGATTTGGTTTTTTCTTTGCCATCTTCACACTCTACTATCCTTGATAATTCTCAAATTCCTAACACTTCTATTGATCATTCACAATTGGATTCCTTAGACACTTCTTCTGATCCATCAAATTCACCAATTATTGTTGCTCCTAGAAGATCTAACAAGGAAAGAACCAGACCAAAGAAGTTTCAAGACTTTCACACTACATTCACATCAACTGTTGCTGATCAATCCTCAGGTACTCGTTATCCTTTAACCTCTGTTTTATCTTACAAAAATTTGTCTCCTACATACCATAGTTTTATAATGGTCACATCCTCTGAGACATAACCTAAGTCATTTAAAGAAGCTTCCCAATCAGACAAATGGATCAAAGCAATGAATGCTGAAATTGAGGCTTTAGAGGCTAATCATACTTGGATTTTGACTGACCTCCCTCCTAACAAATCTGTTATTGGATGCAAATGGGTTTATAAAGTTAAACACAAGGCTTATGATGGGTTAGTAGAAAGATATAAGGCTAGGTTAGTAGCCAAGGGGTATACTCAGATTGAGGGTCAAGACTACCTTGATACTTTTTCCCCAGTGGGTAAGATAACTACTATGAGATTGTTACGTGCTATAGCTGCTGTTAACAACTGGCATTTAAAGCAATTAGATGTGAATAATGTCTTTTTGCCTGGAGACCTTAATGAAGAAGTTTACATGACTTTGCCTTCTGGTATGTACTCAACAAAATCTAATCAAGTTTGTAGATTACAGAGATCTTTGTATGGCCTTAAATAAGCCAATAGACAGTGGTATGCTCGATTTTCCATTTTCCTCATCTCACATGGCTATAGGCAATGTTCTTCTGATCATTCTTTGTTTATTAAGCAGCATCTTTAGTCTTTTACTGCTTTACTGGTTTATGTAGATGATATTGTCTTGTTAGGCAATGATCTTCTAGAGATTAAGTCCATCACTCAACTTCTGGATGAAGTTTTTAATATCAAAGACCTTGGTGACTTAAATTTTTTTCTTGGATTTGAAGTGGCTCGCAGTAAACAAGGGATCAATATTTGTCAAAGAAAAGATGTTCTTGATATATTGCATGATGCATGCATGTTAAGGAGCAAACCTGTCTCTACTCCAATTGATTATGTTGTAAGACAACACCAACAATCTAGTAGTCCACTTGATGATACAAAAGCTTCATCATATTGCAGGCTCATTGGTCGCCTTATTTACCTCACCAATACAAGGCTCGATGTTACATATGCAGTGCAACACTTAAGTCAATTTGTAGCTCATCCTTCTTCAACTCATCAACAAGCAGCCTATAGGATTCTTAGATACTTGAAAGCAGCACTAGGTTCTGGTGTATTTTTCTTTGCTTCTAGCATATTCCAACTCAAAGCATTTAGTGACTCTGACTGGGCAGGATGCATTTATACCAGGTGATCTATCACTGATTACTCAGTTTATCTTGATAGTTCCCTTATTTCTTGGAAATCCAAAAAGCAGGCCACAGTCTCTAGAAGTTCTTCCGAGGTTGAGTATTGTGCACTAGCTAGTGCTACATGTGAATTACAATGGTTAACCCACTTGCTTCATGATTTTGGGATTGTCTACACTCGACCAACTCTTTTGTTTTGTGACAATCGCTCCGCTCTTCACATTGCTGCTAATCCTGTCTTTCATGAACACACAAAACATATTGAGATAGACTGTCACATTGTCTGAGAGAAACTACATTCAGGCCTTATCAAGTTGCTGTCCATTGTTTCTGCTCAGCAACTTGTAGACATATATACTAAAGCACTTCTACTAAGCGCTTTCAATTTTCTTTAGTGCAAGTTGGGAATGTCAGACATACATCCTCCAGCTTGAGGGGGATATTAACCATCCTAGTATAACTTGAGTTAGTTGTTAGTTACCTAACTAACTAAGTTTTTTATAATTAGTTAGAGTTGGTTATATTAACCATCATAGTATAACTTGAGTTAGTTGTTAGTTATCTAACTAACCAAGTCTGTTATAATTAGTTAGAGGTGGTTAGTTTATTGTTATGGTAGTTATAGAGAATATATAAGTAATAAAGATACTTTGTATTCAATTTTTGATATATGATAGACACAATTTCTGATTCATTTCTATGATAAGATATTCTTCCTATTCCAATAATTTTCTTCACAAGCTATCTCGTCTTCTTCTTTTAAGTTCATCCATGACATTCCTACGTACCTTTATTAGACTCGGACGATCTCTATGGAATCCACACTATTGACATGCGCTCAATGCCTAATTGATTTGAGATGCACGCATGGACACTGGCTCCCATATTGGAGGAATTGCCAAAATACAATAAGGACTCTGCTTTTGCCAAGTATAAAATACAGAGTTAAATTTTATAAAAACTATGATTTTGTAGCTTAAATTTGTTTTAAAAAAAAATTCACTATTAGCTCTTAAATAAAATTTTAACATTTTTAGTCTGTGTATTTTGTTTTTACTAATATTAACCTTTTCCGTATTTGTCATTAAGTAACAAAATTATCCCATAACTTAAGAGTCACGTTGTCATTGTTGGCTTAATGACATCACATCATTAAAAAGTTTAATGAAATAAATATGATAATTTTTTAACATTTTATTTTAATACCTCGTCAGCTGGTATACATAATTGTCTCATTTTTTTAATAATGTAACAAGTCACTAATGTTGTTATTATGTGATAATTAAAGTTAGTGAGATTAGAATCATTAACAGAAGATAAAAGAAGTATGAAACCAAAAATCCCAAAAAAATTGTTTAAGGATTAAAAATAAAATTTACAAGAAGTTTAAGAAAAAAAATATAGGTTAGCCTGAAATGTATGGCATATCATGTAAACAATTCAAGTATGTGGTTTTCCCTCATTTTTTTAACACATCGATCATTAGTGGTTAGTAGTTTTATGCCAAAAACACCCTAATTAAAGAAATGCTTTGTCGTACCAATGCACCATGCTTTAGAGGAGGTTGTACCTCTAGATAAGATTGTTCAAATGTTAATGAACCTCAAAGGTCAAAAATTGAGACATCACCGGAATCCCTACACTTACAAAACAGATAACTTTCACATTCTGGGACTAGTCACTGTTTTGAGCAATAGGTTTGTTGCAATTTTCTTATTCTAACATCAATGAAATTAAAGTATATTATCCTTAAATTATAATTTTTTTGTAAAATTCCTCATCAATTATTTTAAAATTTATTGAAGAATTTTTAATTTCATTTAAAAATTATGTTCAATTTTTTTAGTAACCATCATGATTCGGTGAGATCTCAAGGTTTAATTATAAGAAAAATGACAACCTCAAAAAAGAATTATAAAAAGAATCACAAAAATTATATAGAAAATGTTAGATGAAAAGAACACACTGAGAATTCAATTCTCCACATAATTTTGAAATGATTTTTTCACCTGTTTCATTCATGAAAAATTTAAATACAGATGTTTAGTTTAAGAAAAATATGAATGAAATAGGAAAAAGAATAGGTAAATTCAACAATAAGGATAAAGTATGTAAATTTAGGAATGCATACATTAACTTTTCATAAATAATCAATCCAGATAAGATACAACCAAATAAATCAATGCTTTCACGGAGAGCAAAATTGTGTCTTTTACCCTCTCTTTTAAAAAGAAAAAAGAAATAATGTAGGAAGCTTTCAACAAGCTACGAGGAACCATTGTCCCTAATTCCAAAGGAAGCTTTCAACTTGTTGGCAAGATGTGGCAACGTCTTGATGTTTTCCTGGATTGACTGGTCAGCACAGGAAACGAAATCATTCATAGCATCATTTTTCTTCTGGAGCCTAGCTGCCTCGTACTTATCTTGACACACCATCAGAGATCTATTCAATCTCTCCTGCACCATGTTGAAAACACTATCAGAGTCAATGTTATCAGTGACGGATGGCAGAATAAGGCAGAAGGCCAAAATTCCCCCATATAAACACCCCATGGTGGCCTATGGTACCACCATAGTGGGCCTCCCTTCACAAATTGCCTATGGAGGTTGGCAAATTAAATGTCAAAATGCTTCCAGGAAATAGAACATGCCTGAATGTCAGATACAAAATATACAAATAATTTGGACCATTAACTAGCGGAGCAGATAATCTAAGCAGCTTGAATTCGCAATTAGTTAACCATGACTTGCTATCAACTTTCATACAATTAGAAATTTCAAATGCAGACAAGGACAGAGTCCTCATTCAATAAAAAAAAAAACAACGAGTAAATGACTCTGGCCGGTATTAAAACAAATAACGAGGGGCATTAACAACTGTAAGAGTCTTGGTTTTTCTATAATATGGACAGGGGTGCTCCCCAGTCTCCCCCCTCCAAATCAACAATTTCATAAGACTTCCCTTAATAATTTTATACACACTTAAAAAATTTAAATAAGAAAGAACAGATGATAAAACTGAGAGAATATGATATCAGAATTATGGGGTAGCTTACCTGAAACTGTGCCATCTCATGATCAAATGTGTGTTGCACATTAGAAAGAGGAATACTGCAATTTTCGACACAACTGCTTATTTCTTCCTGCCTTTTGCTTCTATCAAAGCACTCATATGCACACATAAAATAGGCTTTCTGCAATAATTCAATCAAATTATCAACTATATGGAATCGGAAGTCTGCTTTATCAATCAGACAAATTACCACATGTACCAATTGTATGCAAAACAAATATCAGTATATAAAATCAATGTGGTGAAAAGGAAAATACAGGACTTAAGGTACAGAAAGTCAAAACCTTTAATACCTAGAAATATAAAATCCATGTCATGTAATAATTTGCATTTACGACATATAAGACCAGAAGAATGGTACAATAATTTGAACTGAAATCAGAAATGATATGAGACAAAAATCAGCTAGCCAAAGGGGATACGACTTTCTGGTTCCAATTATTATACAACTTATGTCATCAAGACATAAAACCATCCAATCTTCTAAGGAAATATTAAGTACTGGTATGTATCAAAAGTAAAAACAAACACTAAATTACTTGTTACAGATAAGGACTGGAAAGAACCTGAAGGGTAAAATTGACATAGTCCTGGACAGGGGCAAGATTAGTTTGAGCAGCCACATTTACTTCTTCAAATTTCTGCCTCATTCTCAGGGAAGCAAGTTGCTCTTCATGGGCTGCAAAGTGATCCATCTGATACTTACTGTCAACAATGAGGTCTGCACCCTTAGTTTTGGTGATAGCAAACTACTTTATCCGGTTTGATTTGCTTCTTAATATGGTTGCCTACTATAGGCTTTTATCTAGTTGAATTTTTTATAGTAAGCAAAACCAAAAACCAGGGGAAGACCTGGGTTCGACCCCCAGATACACTCTTTGGTAGGGGCAAAGGTGTGACTATGTCCCGACTCATAACCGATCCTTTGTCGGTCAAAGGACTGAAACTTGTGGGATACCTTGATAGGTGGTTACCAAATAAAAAAATCAAGACGAAAACAAATTAGGGGCAAACAACAAATCAAAGAATCCATCGTCAGAGACCACGCTTATACCATTGAAGCTTGCAACAATAAATAAAATAAAAACTCGTTTTTTCTTCCGTGAAGAAATGAAAGGGAAAATAGGAGAATGAAGCAGAAGACGATGGAACTCACTAACCTGAAAATGCGTGAAATGAATTTCTTTTCGGAAACTCTCAATCGCTATTGAGTTGCAACTCTGCTCTTCTGCTTCCTCTTTCTCTTCGTACACAATTCCGTTTCAAAGGGTTTTAGGGCCTTTAGGCCCTTCCAGGGTTTAAACTTCAAACAAAAAAAGAAAGAAAAGGAAAGTGCTTTACAAAAAAAATAATATAAAAAACTTATTTTTAATTAATTGAATAGCTTCCTTAAAAAAATTATTGAATAGTAAATATTTTTAATCATTATTTTCAATTCTCAAATAATATAATTTAAAAAAATACATAAAATGCATTTTTAAACTTAGAACTCATTAGGCATAATAATAATATTATTATCTTATAAGAAAATATATTATTTCTCAAACTATAGAAAATTTATTTGGCACCAAAATTTATACAATAATTCATATAACTTGTGTAGTTGTTTTTATTTGAATGAGAATTTTGTGTGTTAGTCCAAGTGTTTGTGACTAAATAAAAAATAATATCTATTCTTATAAAAAAAATTATTATATGATTTGTTTTTATACATTAGAAGAAAGAAAACACAAACAAAAACAAACAAAATAATGCAATCTGTGTGAGGAAACTCTTAAAGAGTATGCAAAACAAAGGTTATGCAGATTTGGAGGACACACATCTAAATCAAAATAGGTTGTTGCAAATCAACTCCTTGCTCAGCTAAGTTATTTGTCATAAAGTTGTCCTCCCTTAAAGTATGTTGGAAAGAGAGAGGCTCCACTCCTTGTCCATGAAAGTTCGTATGTTGTTGATCACGGCCGCTAACGAGTGTGTTATAGGAACACCATTGGCAATCATCTTCAAGGCCATAATAGAATTTGATTCACATATGATATTCTTTAGACCCTTCGATCAATCAATTTTTAGCCCATGAAAGATTGCTTTGAGGTCTACATTCATATTAGTAGTAACACCACACGGTCCAACAAATCCCACTATCCAATGAGCATCTGAATATCTGATAACTCCACCAAAGCCTTATTTGCCTGGATTCCCAACTGATCTCCTATCAGTATTAAGTTTGACAAATCCTTGTGGTGGATAGTGCCACTTAATGTCTCTAGGTTTGGGAATATATATACTTTGGCTTGCAAAACACTTTCTGCACCAACGAACAAATGCCATAAATCTTGATTATTATCATATGAGAGTTCCAGGTTTGATTTTGAAAGATTAGTTTGTTCCTCACTGTCTAGATACACCAGCAAGCAATGAGGAAGATGTCCACACTCATTCCCTTAGCGTAGAACTGCAGCCAAGTTGTTAGGCTCTAGTAGTTGCTACTAGACTTTGAGGGCCAGAAACTCCTAATACGAGAATAGAAAGGTAAAGTATTGTATTGATTTATGTCGTGCCTTATTACATTTGATGAGTATTTATAATGGAATTGTAATAATAGAATTTGGAATTCTGTGATGACAAGGTCCTAACGGAAAGAGAGAAAATATTCCTAATGGCAGACAAGATCAAGAGCTGCTCCCTTGATAGCCAGCTCAGCAGAAACGGTTATAGGAAATCTTTAAGGTAAGTTGGGGCCCTGCTCATCCTTTGTGGTCGTGCTTTTGTTGCTTCTGGTTTTTCTGTGTTGCTATCATTCCCTATGCCTTCCAAAAGCACCTTGTCCTCAAGGTGGTAATCAGTTTGAAGTTGGGTCCAGTCTTTCCATGAAGTATCATCCGATGATAATCCTTGCCATTGAACAAGGACTTCTAGCTTGGAGTCAGCTGTCTGGTGTGTGTTCAATATAACTAGAGGTTAAATGATAAGATGATCATCCTTAGTGAGCACTGTTAAGGTTATGATGTGAAGGTTGTCACCGGGGCGTGAAGAATGAAAGGGTTTGAGTAGGAAACAATGAAAGATCGGGTGTGTACAAGCTTCTACAAGTAATTGAAGTTTGTAGGCTGATAGCCCAATCTTTTTGATGACCCGGAATGACCCATAAAATCTTTTGGCGAGCTTGGAGTACCCAATGGGTTGACCCGAAACGGAGGTCTGCCAGTGTGGCCTGAGTTTGACCAGAACCAAATCTCCAATCATAAACTAAACGTTGCGACGTTTAGTGTTTGCAAAGTGCTTCATGTGAGCCTAAGCCTTTTCTAGTTTCTTCTTAACTTCCGCAAAAATTGCCTCTCGATCAGTGAGCATGTTATCAACAACGTCAATGTTAGAATCACCTGCCAGATATTGTGGAAAATTAAAGGGCTTTTTGCCAAAAGTGATTTCATAAGGAAAGAAGCCCGAGCCCGAGTGCCAAGATGTGTTGTATGACCATTCAACCCGGTGTAGCAATTTTCCTCAAGATGAAGGCTTCTTATGGACAAAGGCTCAAAGATACTGTTCGATAACTCGATTCAAGACCTCTATATGGTCATCTGATTGAGGATGATACACAGAGCTCATGCGTAACTGTGTCTAACTTAAACGAAAGAGGTCTTGCCAAAAACGACTAAGAAATAGGGGATCATGGTCCGAGACTAAGCTTCACGGCATTCCATGGATTTTCCCAACAAGGTCCATGAACAGGACTGCAACTGTGTAAGAAGTGTGTCGGGTTGGGAGCATACCCAGATGAATCCCTTTTGAAAAGCGGTCGATGACCACAAGAATGGTGGTATAGCCACGAAATGCGGGTAATCCAGTTATGAAGTCGAGAGACAAGTCCTCCCATGGCCGACAGGGAACTGGTACCGAGCATAATAGACATGTGGCCTTCTTAGTTTCATATTTCGTGTGTTGACAGTCGACACATGAAGCAAATTCAGTGTGCTCATCGAGGTGGTCAATAATAGCTTGTCAGAACTGAGCAAATTCTAAATCTTGAGCCAACTGGGCCTTTAATTCCTCCAGAAAGGTTAAACAAGGCACTGATAATAGTGACAATGTACCAGAAGGGCCTTCCGGAAGTCTGGACAGAGCATCAACGACCACGCTGGTATTACCAGAGCGATACTGAATGTTGTAATCATATCCCATTAGACGCGCGAGGTACATCTATTGCTCCGACGTCTCTATCACCTGTGTTAGCAACTCTTTCATACTATGGTGGTCTGTGAGTATATTGAAGCGACGACCAAGTAGATACTGGCGCCATTTTTTTACGGCGGCCGTAATCACAAATAATTCGTGAACATACATCGAAGCACAGAGCAGTTTCAGAGGGAAGGCTTTGCTAAAGTAGGCAATGGGGTGACCTCGTTGAGATAACATCGCACCCATGCATGTCCCTGACGCATCAGTCTCCACCGTGAAGGGAAGTGTGAAATCAGGCAGGTGAAGGATGGGAGTCGACGTTAGAACATACTTGAGGTGAGCAAAGGCTGATTAGGCTTCCAAGGTCCACTGGAAGGGCTCAATTGTTAGTAACTTATTCAAAGGTGTGGCAATCGTGGCGTATCCAAGAATGAATCTTCGATAAAAATCGACGAGGCCCAAGAAGCTACACAGAGCGTGCGCAAAATGAGGTTTGGGCCATTGTTGGATGGCTTGAACTTTGGCCAACACTGGTTTGACCCCACGCGACAAGACCACATGACCCAGGTATTTGACTTGGTGTTGAGCAAACGTGCATTTCGAAAGTTTTAAAACAAATTATTCCTTCAACAAGACTCAAAAGGTTTTCTCCAAGTGAATTATATGATCCTCCAAGGTTGAACTGTATATGAGAATGTCATCAAAGAAAACGATAATAAATTGACGGAGGAATGGGCGAAAGATAGTGTTCATTGTGGCCTGGAACGATGAAGGTGCACTACACAACCCGAATGACATCACCCTAAACTCAAAGTGACCATGGTGTGTGAGAAAAGTAGTTTTACAAATATCATCTTCAGACATGAGGATCTGATGATAACCTTGCAACAAATCCAACTTAGAAAACCAGGAAGCACCGACTAACTCATCTAACAACTCATCAATTATGGGAATCGGAAAATGATCCTTGATCGTAAGTGCGTTCAATGCTCTGTAATGAACACAAAACCTCCAAGTGCCATCATGTTTACGAACCAAGAGAACAAGGGAGGAAAAAGGGCTTGTACTAGGTCGAATTATGCCTCTCTGTAGCATAGAATCAACCTGGGATTCGATTTCGACTTTTGGGTAATACGGGTAACAATAGGGTCGAACATTGATAGGGTCTGAGTTTGGGGCTAAGTGTATATGGTGGTCTGTGGGTCGGGAAGACGGAAGTGCCTGGGGAGTTTGAAACAGGGAAGCAAATTGGGTCAAAAGGGATTGGATTGCCGGTAGTGGTGTGTGTTGGGATTTGTCGGAAAAAAGGGAGGTCAATGGGGTTTAAAGTGATATGAAATTAAGCACTAGCACCTACGGTGCGGACAAGGTGTCTCACCTGGGTGGGAGAAAGGGGCTGAAGTGTGGAGGTATCCTTACCCTTGAATTCAATAGTACAACCCTAGTGCAGGAATTTCATGGACAAAGTAGTATAGTCCGTGAGGATGGGGCCTAACGAGCGTAACCATTGCACCCCGAGAACAAGGTTAGCACCACATAGAGGCAGAATATGGAGGTCAATAGTGAATTCAATGTTCTGGATCATTACCGGCACAGTTGGACATAATTGTTGACAATGGAGATACTGACCGTTGCCCACCATAACCTTGAGAGGGGTGGTGTCGCAAGGAGAAAGGCCCAAACGCGAGACCAAGGTGTCCTGGATAAAGTTGTGGGTACTACCCCCATCAACCAGGATCAACACCTTCTGGGCAGCAATCAGGCCTGATAATCACAGAGTTTCTAGGGCCAAAGGACCCGTGAGGGAGTGTAAATTGAGTTGGGCTGCATTCAGATCAACCGGGTCGGGCGGTTCGGGTTCAAAGCCCAAGGGGATATAATCTTCAGCACAACGATCATCCTCGTCTGCAATCAAAAGGAAAACCCTAGAGCTGCAATGATGGCCACGATGATACCTTTCCTCACAATTGAAACAAAGGTCTCGCTCAGGGCGTGAAGCCAGTTCTTCTGATGTCAAGTGTTTGAGAGGAACAGAGGAGGAAGGTTTTGTCGAGGAAGATAATAGTGGAGGAGGCGGCAAAGAGATGGGGGTGGGGTTGTAGCGGTTATCCTGGAAGGAAAAGGAGGTGCGCGACCCTGAACGGCACGGTGAGAGTCTATGAGCTTCTCCTCCTGAAGACATGCGAGCTCAGCTGCCTGTACCAACGATAATGGTTGCAGGGCTTGTACATCGTGATGAATGTCGGGACTCAGACCCGAGATACAGCAACTGAGAAGGAAGTGTAGAGGAATACCAACGACGCGATTTGCCAAGTCCTCAAACTCATAGAGGTAAGAATGGACTGTGGTTTTCTAGGTTAATTTGAACAAGGCACTAGTCGGGTCCTCATATTGGGAGGGTGCGAAATGGGTTTGAAGGGCATAGAGGAAAATAGGCCAGGAGGTGAGCTGACCGTTGCTGGCCATCCATTGGAACTAGGCCAAAGCACGACCATCCATATAAAAAGAGGTGATGGTTAGCCGTTCATGGTCGGGGGTGTTGTGATATTCAAAGAATAGGTTAATTGTGAATATCCAACACAATGGTTCAGAGCCATCAAAGCGAGGCACGTCAAGCTTCATACGGTGAGGCTGGGCAGAAGGGGAAGATGGTGGGATGGTGGTGGACGAGGTAGGTGAGGATACAAGGTGTTACACCCTCTACCCCATACATATATGTACTAATAATAAAAGAAATAAGAAATCAAACTTGATTAAAAGTTTTTAAAACACATTTAAATATAAGCCTTTTAAGAGGGTGGAAGACTCACATTCACCTTTCTAACATCATAATAAAACTTGTCCAAATAAATAATAAATTCACTTCGACTCAAAACAAGGTCGTCTAAAACTTCATACAATTAATATAGAACCTATACCCTAATGTCACATCCTATCAGAGCATTGTGTTCCCATGTCCTCTAGCATCAGGTTCTTCATAGTCATCCACCTATTCATCTGCTCTCACGAACACAAGGTTCGAGATCATCACAAGATCCAAACACAAATAACACACTGGGAGTGAGTTATCACATTCCTAACTAATGAAGAGTAACGAGACAACATGTAGGTGTAAATATCATAAAAACAAAATAAAACTTACTTACACATAGCTCACATCATTTCACCACTTTGTCACCCAACATCGCATCATAACATAACATGTCTCATTCATCTTCACAATATTCACATATTCAAGGATCAACACACAATATCACCAAGTCAATCAATATCGATCAATACACAAGCGTTATGCAACATATACACTAAGACTCAATCCTATATGCAATGTGATACCATGTCAGTGAAAAACCTTGTCGGGCGCCTAGCAGTACATGATAAGACAAACCACACACTAGCAAGTCAGGTCACTCTCACTAGGTAAGATCATAGGGAGACCAGTCAGGGTCACAGTATTTTGCGAGAATGCTCCAACCATATGGAATCAATATAGGCTTAAAGGAGCACTCAAACCGGGTGACCCCCAAGGCCTACACTCCGAAGAGTCCGTCAGGGCCTCTCCCTCCTGATTCAGGTCCAACCCATAAAATATTTTAGCACACGGACTCTATCTATGAACTGTACAAAACACATGACTCCTCAACTGTTCTCAAAATAGTTTATCTCGTCGCCTTTAAAGGGTCTTAGCATTAACTCGTCGCCCTTAAAGAGACTTAGCATTAACTAGTCGCCCTTAAAGGGACTTATGGTCGTGTGATTGTAGAATTCACAGCTCACAACTCAATGCACACAATATCTCAATGCACATATATATCTCAATCATATGCATACTCAATTTATCACATACACTCGATCTCAATCACAATGGTATAATCTCAATTTAACACGTTATCACACCTCATGAATCATATACATTTACCTATGAACTATGCAATACACACAATTACTCAATTGTTTTCAAAATCATTTTAACTCGTCGGGTTCCCACAGTGGATCCCATCACAATACTCGTCGCCCTTAAAGGGTCTTACAATTGTGTGATTGCATAGTTCATAGCTCACAACTCAATACACACATCTCAATACACATTTATTTCACCATTTATCACAGGTTCAATTTATCACATACTCATAATTTGAATCACAATTTCATAATCTCAATATAATAATTTATACAAAAGGTTTATCACAACATGGACAATAAAACCCATCAAATAATTTTACACAATTATATCAAAATCATGGGTCAAAACGCAAAAACATCAAGAACACTCAAGTTTATCAATTAATTCTTATCAGAACATCAATTGGTGCGTAAAGACAATAATATTGTATTTATAATTGTAAAGGAAAAATTATAATTTAATAAACACCCAAAAATAAACCCCAATTTAATCCTCTAAGTATCTCAACACATGTTCTCACTAATCCCCAATTGTGAATAACTCATCCCTTACCTCTAAGTGGACTCACGTGACTTTCGAAAGTGATAGCGGAATCTCTAGCGGTTCCCTGAGATTTCTCCAATTTTTCCTCCGACTGCTCCAATAGAGTTCCCAAACGTTAGAGAGACGGAGAAGGGATTGAAGCCTCCATTCATACTGTCTTCATGTGATTCCTTTTCTTCCTGCACGATTATTATCTAGCAAATCCCAACGGTGAAGGTGTTAGAAATTTAATTTTTAACAAAATATCAAACTTTCGTGAAAATCCAATGGTTAACGAATCCAGGATCATAGTTTTACCGAGACAACTCTGGGTTTCTACGGGAAAAGAAAAAGTCACGATGCGAACAACATTTCTCTCATCTCCGACATATTTTAGTAATTCCCAACGGTGAGAATTCTTGTAATTGAGTTGTGAACCTGTTTATTAAATTTCATAACGATCCAACGGTGAATAAGTCCGAGATCGTCATTTTTCTGAGACAGGTTTGGTAGTTTGCGGGAAAAAGGGAGAGCATTGAGAGGAGAAAGGGAAAAACGAAAATGAGGGAAAGAAGAGGCACCGTCAGTGTGAAAAATGACCTAACGCTATTTATAGTTAGGTTTACTCTATTTATTTATTTATTATTTTATAAAAACAAACTCTATTTTATTCTCTATCAAACAAATAAATAAAATACCCTTTTTATTTTCTCTCAAACCATTATTTTAATTAATAATTATATCTCCTTATTTATTTATTTATAAAATCTCATCATTTTTCTAAAACTCTATTTATTTATAAATAATAATTCTTTTTAAATTATCTTAGGAAAAATGGGATGTTACACAAGGGATTTGGGTGTAGCCAGGATAGTGATAAGGGTATCAAGTTTGAGTCATGGTTTGAAGGTTTTCACTGAGCGCCAGTTGATGAGTGGTGAGCTTGGCAATGGCGTCCTTCACTCTGTCCGAGGAGACCTTCGAGCGGGTGGACTCCGCCATTCGAACAAGAGCACCAAATTTTTAGGCTCTAGTAGTTGTTGCTAGACTTCGAGGGCCATAACCTCCTAATACGAGAATAGAAAGGTAAAGTATTGTATTGATTTCTACTTAGCCTTATTACATTTGATGAGTATTTATAATGGAATTGTAATAACAGAATTTGGAATTCTGTGGGGACAAGGTCCTAACAAAAAGAGAGAAAATATTCCTAATGGCAGACAAGATCAAGAGCTGCTCCCTTGATAGCCAGCTTAGCAGAAACGGTTATAGGAAATCTTTGAGGTAAGCTGGGGCCCTGCTTTTCCTTTGTGGTCGTGCTTTTGTTGCTTCTGGTTTTTCTATGTTGCTATCACAAGTTGTACTATCATCAAAATTGGGATTGCTCCAAACGTCCAATTTGAGAAGGTTCCTAATCGTTCTTGAAAACTGACAATCTCGCAACAAATGGAAGATTGATTCTTCATGATCGCCACACCTACAACAAGAATAGTCAAAACAAATATGCCAACGTGGTCAAAAGAGGTTAGCGGGAATGCTCTTATGGTCTAAGAATCAGATGTAGTGTTTGATATTTTTTGGTAATTGGAGAGACCACACCCAAGTTCCATGAACCGCAGTAGCACAATGGAAGAACGAGCTCTAGTGAGCCACTTGTAAGTAGTTTTGGCCGGAAAATTTGCCATCAGAAGAAGCATCCCAAATAATCATGTCAAGCACATTGTCTGGTAAAGTGAGAGTTGTAATATCATTCTTAAGATTAGGTATCACAAATTCCCTCCAGAAGCCATAAATTTTGCATGGAATAGGTAGGTATGGAATCAAGAACCGAAGTGGCCAGAGTGACTATATCGACTCTACTAAGAAGCTTAGCTTTCCAACTTGTCAATCTAGAGTGAACATGATCTAATATGTAAGAGAAAAATAAAAAAAATTTACCTGGTCTGCGAGAAAAGGAAACCCTAGATGGCTAGTGATTTTTGGAGTGTGTTGGTACCCCAAAATGCTACTGAATTTGTCAATTTTCTATCGAGGAACATTCTTGGATGCCATGAATGTAGACTTGTGCACATTAATCTTCAATCCATAGCCTTGTCTTAACTCGTTGGCAAGTGCACCAAATTTTTCACAAGTAGTAAAGTACTCGGAAGTCCGAGTATGAAATCCACAAGGACTTTGTTTGTACTTAGATTAATGCAAATCCAATTTACAAGCAAAAGATAAGAAATTAATTTAAAATAACATATAAAGAAAGATAGTAGATAAGATAAATATTTAAAGATAAAAATAGAAGATAGAAAAGATAAAATATTTAAATTAAAAGATGATAAAGATAAAGATAAAAATAGAAGAAAAAAAGATAAGATGAGAAAAATAAAAGATTAAGATAAGATAAAAAAGACAAATTCAGAATGAGTGTGATTATACTAACACTAATGCACCAGATCCCATCAGAACTCCGCAGTTAAGCGTGATAGGGCGAGAGTAGTACTAGGATGGGTGATCTCCTGGGAAGTCCTCGTGTTGCACCTCTTTTTATGGTTTTTCTTTTATTCTGAGTATTTTTCTTTAAAACAAAGTAAAAGGTCCGATAAGTTAATTAATTTTTGTGATTGATAGGGAGATAAATGTATCGTGGGCCCCATGGGTCATTCAGCGTAGAAAGTCGGTCGAAAATCGGTCTGGGTAGAAGGAGTTTCAAGTCGAGGATCATGTATTTCTGAAGGTTACTCTTATGACCAGAGTTGAAAAGGCTGCAAAGTCCCAAAAACTTCTTTGAAGATTATAGGTCCTTACTAGATTCTTAAGAGGATTGACTCTATTGCTTATCATGTCGCTTTACCTTCAAACATATCCAACGTACATCCTGCTTTCCATGTGTCTCAGCTTCAGCAATATGTTCTTGATCCTTCTCATGTGATTGAGTTGGACTCTGTGCAAGTAAGAGACAATCTTACTTATGACGTGATACCTCTAAAGATCAGCTTTGGCTTTCTCTCCGCCATTATTAATTTGATTATGAATTATACTACCGCCACTAATATGTCTATTAAGTGGAATAATGAGATTTTGCAACCCTTCCCTCCTCATCGGGATCTTCGACAAGGGAATCTCATGTCTCCTTATCCTTTTGTTCTTTGTATGGAGAAGCTATCCTTATCCAAGAACAAGTTTAGATGGGTGTGTGGCAACCAATTGTGTCTATTAGGAAAGGTCTAGGTATATCTCATCTATTTTTTGCAGATGATTACCTTTTTTTCACCAAGGTGAAAACATCTCAGGCTAGTTGAGAAAACTCTTTCCTTCTTTTGCAAGGTGATAACTGCTAAATATAAGCTATTTTTCATAATAAAAATATATTTAAAATATCTTTAAAAATATTTATTTAGCATTTATTTTTTGTTTAAATGTTAGGAATTGATATTTTCATTATTTATGACTTATAGATATGAAAAGAAGGGATTAAAAGAGAAAAAGATCCAGAAAATATAAAAAATATGAATAAGGATGATTTTTAGCATCAGACCCAAATCCACTCCAACAACTATAAAAAAAGAGTCAAGTCAAGGAGAAAAGACACCACCCCACACTATCCCGGAGACTGAGAGCTCTCTAATAAATACATCATAAGCCTAAGTATCTCAAATAGGAGAAATCCTTCTTTTTATGTCCTTTTTCCATCCCTTCTCCTCCATCAATTTCTATACCCCTTTTCAAGTGTAAGGCTCTTGTGGCTATGAGAGGCTAAACCCTTAGTTAGGGCTTGGCAGGCCTAAAAAGCCAAAAAATATATTGTACACTTCATATTTATCAATACAAACAAGTGTTTTCTTTCCTATTATCCTTTCTTATTTTAATTCATGTATCATTCATCCTTGCATCATCTTTAAGGATTAGGTGCTCAACAGAGGGTAATCCTTAATAGAAAAACAAGGAAGGTTTTGCATGCATCTGTTTTGGGAATTAGTCGCTCGACAGAGGGTAGTTTCTAATAGAACTAAAAGGAAGAGGTATCTTAATAAAATCATTGCTAGACATAGAGTGGTTGCATTATGCCCATGCATCAAAACAAGCATCTAGAATTAGAACTTCATGCATTTTATCTATTGAGTCTAACATTTGGGAGATAGATAAGTAAGATAGGCTTGTCATCGTGAGATATCAGAGGTAAGTATTTTAACAGATGTGGGTAGGAAAAATTCACCAAATTGACAGAGAAAAATTTAAAATAATACATCTTAGGCAAATAAGGCAGGCTAAGTATTTGCCTAAGATGTATTCAGGGGTAAGTATTTTACACCCTTTCAATGGGGCAACTGTAGTACATCTTGTCTGTATTTTTTTCCTTCAATTTTTGTAGTTTTCACAACAGTGTTCAAGGATTAAGTATTAGAAAACATGACTCATTATAAGTTGAAAATGTAATTCACCATTATATTTTCAATGGAGAAGGTAGATGTCGCCTATCATGTTGAAGTATACAATATATGAGATTTACAAAATTGAGTATAAAATATAGTTCACCCATTATGTTAGTCATGTTAAAGAATACAAAATAAAAGAAAATACAATAAAAGGTGAAAAACCAAAAATATCTAATTTCGTCTTAAATTTTGATTGAATAAAATAATCTATTATGTATCTCTTTGCTTTTAACTTCCTCCTAAATTAAATAAATATATTGACTTTTTAAAAACAAATATTTGTTAGTATCTATATATTTACATAATATACATTTTTAATTTGATTCTTATGAAAAAGTAAATTTAATTTTCATATGTTTATTTATTTTGAGTTCAATTATAGTGTTGTTTGTCACTATTATAATATTATTTGATAGAATTTTAACTTAATAAATAAAATAAATAAATTAATAATGATTTCAAATATAAAATATATTATTTTTGAATTCTATACTTGGCAATTATTATTTAATTTCCATCACCATAAACAATTGTTATAACTATAAACAAATGTCATTTATTATCACTATGCTAATAATTTTTATATATAGTGTGAGACATAATTAAAAATTCAAAAGTATTTTCTAGCACAAAATGAGAATACATAGTTATATTCAGGGATCAAAATATCAAAAAGTTATTAAGTTATACCAAACTAAAAAAAAACAACTTTTTAACATGTGACGGTCATGTAGATGACATGTGACAATCACATATCGCTTAGCTAGAGATGTTGCTACCAAAGCTAGTTGGTTCAAAGAAAATTATGGATATGTGTTTGCTTAGCTAGTTCAGTCGATCGTTAGCTTAGCTAGATGATGCAATCCTACACCTTGCAAAAATTGCAAAGCCAAGTTTCCAAAACATTAGTGGTTACCCAAGCATTCAAACTCACAATAAATTCATCATTAATGATCTCTTATGCTTTCTAATCGATTATTATACTCAAAAACATCATCATTCTTGCATAATCCCAATGTTTCTAAGCTTAGGGTTCAAAGGGGTAAAAGGGAAAACAACATAGTAAAAGGAAAGCAATGGACAAAGAGGGAAACACTTATGTCTAGGACATGTAGAGATGAGCTCTGAGTATTGGGTTTTTAAATATCTGCTCTTTCTCCCTCTTCTTGCTTCTCCTCCTACTTCTCTTCCTTTTCTCTTTCTCTCTCTAACTCCCCTTTTTCCTCTACTTAAATAGAGTGTGTGGGTTTAGTGGGCCTAATCCCACCTTGGGCCTTAGTTCTCGATTTGGATCCTATTATCTTATTCATGTTCATTTCTAATATAAGATAGTTATTACTCCTTCCGTATCATTATAATTGTCATGTAAGAGAAAAATATTTATCATTTTTTCAATGTAACATTAATTAATTTTTCACTTATATTTCTTATAATATTAATGATGAGCAAAAAAATTTATAAATGAATTTATGATGGTATAAGATTATTTTTGTGAAATTAATATCCTCTTTCATCTATTTATTATTTTTTCTTGTTATGTGTAAAACAACCTAAGACAATAATGTTTTTGGGATGGAGGAAGTATTATTAATCCTATAACTATCATTAACCTTTAATTATAAAAACTATTCCATAAAAGAGATCTATGTATTATTTATTACTAACTATATTTTTTAATTGTGCGATGCATGGGATAAACAAAGGGTTTGGGTGTCTTTATTTGGATTTTATTTTTTTTATTTAACTGTAATAATGAGCATAGATGTTTGTCAAAGAACATGACAACTATTAATTTTTTTATCTAACTAATACTACAATTTTATCTTAAATGTATTTACTTTTATTTAATGGAATTGAACCTTTGAATAATATTTACTTAGAAAATATTTAAAATATGCAAAATCATAACAAGTGTATAGTATTTAACATGTGCATAAATATACATTAATAAAATCAAACTTTTTATTTAACATGTGTCATTTGTTCCATGTGGTTATCCCAAATGTGAAAATTGACATTACATGATTATTTTACTTGAATTTTATATTTTATTCAAATAACGCTACAACAAATGTGAAAATAGACTTAAACAATTATAAGGATGATTGATTTTACTTGAATTTTTTTATTTATTCAAATAACGCAAATTTTTTTATCTTAAATGTTATTGTCTTTTATTTAATGGAAATGAACTATTGAAAAACATTTACTATCAACGATAGCGCGCGTTCCTTTCACGGTAAGTAAGCTTGAATTTGAGGACCTAAGGGTAAGAGATGAAAGCTCTTATCTTAGTAATAACAGCACCATACATACGGATGAAACGTAGCAGAATTTTCATGAATCAAGCGAATGGCCATAAGAGAGTCATACTCACAAATTAAGCGAATGGCCATAAGATTAAAATGAGTGTATTATATTTACTCTTATAACTACTACTTCCTATAAAAAAAATATATTATGCTTTAGGTTTGTGAATTTTAGCTAATAAATTTTTCATGGTACTCTTTTATACATGAATATAATGAAATATTTTATAAAAAATATTATTTTTTAGGCTTATGAATTTTAGCTAATAAATTTTTTATGGTACTTTTTTATGCATAGATGTGATGAAATATTTTCTTGACTTTTAAAAATTTATGATTATAAAAAAATGATTAGTCAAATCGATTAGTCTTAGTGCGGTTATCCGTGCAATGCACACATATAAATATGAATTAATGCAATATAAATAGTATATTTTCAAATTAAAAAATGAAGGATGTTTTAATATAAAGAAATATAAATATCATTCACATAAAAATGACATTCATTATATTTAAATATAAATATCGAAAAGTCTCTTCAAATAAAAAAATCACCAAATAAATTTGCTCTAATATAAATGCTGGTGCGACAAATGAATATAAATATGGATTATACAACATAAATAAAATATATAATACTTAATAATATAATTTTATTATTTCAAACTTAAAATCAATGGAGGATATTTTGATATAAAAAGAATTTTAAACATCATTTTGTATGATAGCTAATGTAATTTGTTATTTTTATATGTTTATACTTTCATAAAAAAATATTCAAACCTCCATTTGTTATGTTTTTCTGACTTCTCATGTTTGTAAAATAAAAGATTCAATAAATAATTTAAATCAAGAAAGAGACAACCATAAAAAAAATACATTTGAATTAAAATTATTATAATTAAAAAATATATTTTCACCATACTAATTTAGATATTAATGTAACTACACATAAACTGTTTATCTCGTGAATTAATTGATAATTTCTACTTGCTTTTATATAAAATAAATTCATCCCTATATGTTATATTTTATATATAATTTTATTTTAATATATTCACATATAGATATCAATTTCTAAAAGAAAATTAAAGTTTGTGTAAGTAGATCAAAATCGTAAATCTTTAAGTGAGAAGATGATAAATAAACAAATAATTATTTGCTTAGAAACTAATTTTGCATGGAGAAAATAGATGTGTTTTTATTGATTTCTTTTATTTTTGTTGTGTAATTAAATATATACTAATTTTTCAAAATAAATTTTAATTTTGATTGAAAAAAATATTTTCTAAAGAAGCTTATCCTTAAATTAAAGTGTTATATTTTCATCCCCGTGTTATATTTTATATGATATGTTAAGTATAAATTTCTCGTCATCATACTTTCATGAAAATATTCATCCCCATTTATTTTATTTTTTCATACTTTCTATGTTTGTAAGATAAAATATTCAATAAATTATTTTAGTCAGGAAAATGCATCCATAAAAAATACATTTCAATGAAAATTATTATAATAAAATAATATAATCCAACCGTAACATATCTATATACTAATGTAATTTCAAGTAAATTATTCATGCTTTGAATTAAGAGTAAATTTTTTATTTGCTTTTATATAAAAAAAACACAAATTCATCCTAGTGTGTTAAATTTTATTTGTACTTTTATTTTAATAGTCTGGTGCATACATATGCAAGTATAAAAGAAAATATCAATATGGTACTCTATAGTTGATAAATAACTTGTTTCTTCTCCATGTGATCATAGTTTTAATTCTTGACTCATGTCTATGAAAAAATATTTGTTGGAAAGAATTAATTCTTTAAATAAATTTAAATAGTTCAAGCGATTAATCATTGGCTTTTGACGGAAGGGATATGTTGGTTCACAAAAATAAAAGTATAAAATAAAATTAAAATTTATTAAAGTAGAAGAAAATCTTGAATACTTTATTTAATTAAGAAGATAATAAATAAAAAATGAATAATTATTTGATCAAAAATTAGTTTTAGACACTAATTTTGCGTTGAGAAAATAATAATGATTATGTCGATTTAATTTAATTTTTCTTATGTAATTACATGAATATTAATTATGTAAAAGAATTTTAATGTAAGAAAAATTTAAATTTCGATTGGATAAAAATCTTTAATAAACAAGTTTATCATCGTGAATTGAGTGTAAATTTTCCTATATTTATTTTTATAAGAAAAAATCTTAATTCCCATGTCTTATATTTTATATATAGTATGTTGTATATCTATAACCCACTTGCTTTTATATAAAATAAAATCATCACTACGTGTTATATTTTATATATAATTTTATTTTAATATATTGACGTATAGATATCAAATTCTTAAAGAAAATTAAAGTTTGTCTGTATACATCACATGAATATTTAAGTGAGAAAATAATAAATAAATAAATAATTATATTTTAATCTTGATTGAAAAAATATTTAGTGAAATATCCTTGAATTTAGTGTAAATTTTTCTAATTATATATATATATAATTCATCCTCGCGTTGTTTTCTATTTGATATGTTAAGTGTAAATTTTTCTTCCATAAAAAATACATTTAAATTAAAATTATTATGATAAAATAATATAATTCAACCATAACATATCTATATGCTAATGTGATTTCTCTTAAATTTTTCATCCATGTGAATTAAGAGTATTTTTTTACTTGCTTTTATATATAAAAAAATTCATCCTAGTGTGTTAAATTTTATATATACTTTTATTTCAATAATTTGGTGTATACATATCCAGGTATAAAAGAAAATAACAGATAAATAATCTTGTTTCTTAAGTATGTAATAAAAGATTTTATTCCTAATGAAAAGTATTAGTTAAGAGGAATTAATCCCTTGAATGGATATGAGTAATTCAAGCGATCAATCCTTAGCTTTTGATTGAAGGGATATTGATTAAAAAAAAGTATAAAAGAAAATTAAAATTTATCCAAGAGAAAAGGAAATCTTGAATACTTTATTTAATTAAGATAATAAAAAAATGAATAATTATTTGGCCAAAAATCCAAAAAATAGTTTTAGGCACTAATTTTACGTCCAGAAAATATTGATGATTATGTTGATTTAATTTGGTTTTTCTTATGTAATTACATAGACATTAATTATGTAAATGAATTTTAATGTAAGAAAAAATTAAATTTCAATTAGATAAAAATATTTAGTAAAAAAGTTTATCCTTGTGAATTTAGTGTAATTTTTCCTATTTTTTTTTTTTAAATCTGCATTCCCGTGCCTTATATCATTTATATCTATTAATTCCAGTATGATGTGTATCTATATTTCTCTTGATATTTTCATAAAAAATATTTATTCTCATTTATAATATTTTTTTCTTCAGATTTTCAATTTTCATAAAATAAAATATTTAATAAATTATTTAAGTTGAAAAACAGACATCCATAAAAAATACATTTAAATTAAACGAATGTCCGAATACTGGAATGGGCTGCGGCCGC